>NC_088222.1:11022779-11027779 GCF_036934945.1 Oncorhynchus masou masou
TGTGTGGTTGTTTGACCAGGACGCCCTGGCATTAGGAACCATAATCACTGTGTGGTTGTTTGACCAGGACGCCCTGGCATTAGGAACCATAATCACTGTGTGGTTGTTGACCAGGACGCCCTGGCATTAGGAACCATAATCACTGTGTGGTTGTTGACCAGGACGCCCTAGCATTAGGAACCATAATCACTGTGTGGTTGTTGACCAGGACGCCCTGGCATTAGGAACCATAATCACTGTGTGGTTGTTGACCAGGACGCCCTGGCATTAGGAACCATAATCACTGTGTGGTTGTTGACCAGGACGCCCTGGCATTAGGAACCATAATCACTGTGTGGTTGTTTGACCAGGACGCCCTGGTACAGGGACCATAATCACTGTGTGGTTGTTGACCAGGACGCCCTGGCATTAGGAATCATAATCACTCTGTGGTTGTTTGACCAGGACGCCCTGGCATTAGGAACCATAATCACTGTGTGGTTGTTTGACCAGGACGCCCTGGCATTAGGAACCATAATCACTGTGTGGTTGTTGACCAGGACGCCCTGGCATTAGGAACCATAATCACTGTGTGGTTGTTGACCAGGACGCCCTAGCATTAGGAACCATAATCACTGTGTGGTTGTTGACCAGGACGCCCTGGCATTAGGAACCATAATCACTCTGTGGTTGTTTGACCAGGACGCCCTGGTACAGGGACCATAATCACTGTGTGGTTGTTGACCAGGACGCCCTGGCATTAGGAACCATAATCACTCTGTGGTTGTTTGACCAGGACGCCCTGGTACAGGGACCATAATCACTGTGTGGTTGTTGACCAGGACGCCCTGGCATTAGGAACCATAATCACTGTGTGGTTGTTTGACCAGGACGCCCTGGCATTAGGAACCATAATCACTGTGTGGTTGTTTGACCAGGACGCCCTGGCATTAGGAACCATAATCACTGTGTGGTTGTTGACCAGGACGCCCTGGCATTAGGAACCATAATCACTGTGTGGTTGTTGACCAGGACGCCCTAGCATTAGGAACCATAATCACTGTGTGGTTGTTGACCAGGACGCCCTGGCATTAGGAACCATAATCACTGTGTGGTTGTTGACCAGGACGCCCTGGCATTAGGAACCATAATCACTGTGTGGTTGTTGACCAGGACGCCCTGGCATTAGGAACCATAATCACTGTGTGGTTGTTTGACCAGGACGCCCTGGTACAGGGACCATAATCACTGTGTGGTTGTTGACCAGGACGCCCTGGCATTAGGAATCATAATCACTCTGTGGTTGTTTGACCAGGACGCCCTGGCATTAGGAACCATAATCACTGTGTGGTTGTTTGACCAGGACGCCCTGGCATTAGGAACCATAATCACTGTGTGGTTGTTGACCAGGACGCCCTGGCATTAGGAACCATAATCACTGTGTGGTTGTTGACCAGGACGCCCTAGCATTAGGAACCATAATCACTGTGTGGTTGTTGACCAGGACGCCCTGGCATTAGGAACCATAATCACTCTGTGGTTGTTTGACCAGGACGCCCTGGTACAGGGACCATAATCACTGTGTGGTTGTTGACCAGGACGCCCTGGCATTAGGAACCATAATCACTCTGTGGTTGTTTGACCAGGACGCCCTGGTACAGGGACCATAATCACTGTGTGGTTGTTGAACAGGACGCCCTGGCATTAGGAACCATAATCACTGTGTGGTTGTTTGACCAGGACGCCCTGGCATTAGGAACCATAATCACTCTGTGGTTGTTTGACCAGGACGCCCTGGTACGGGGACCATAATCACTGTGTGGTTGTTGACCAGGACGCCCTGGCATTAGGAACCATAATCACTGTGTGGTTGTTTGACCAGGACGCCCTGGCATTAGGAACCATAATCACTGTGTGGTTGTTTGACCAGGACGCCCTGGCATTAGGAACCATAATCACTGTGTGGTTGTTGACCAGGACGCCCTGGCATTAGGAACCATAATCACTGTGTGGTTGTTTGACCAGGACGCCCTGGCATTAGGAACCATAATCACTGTGTGGTTGTTTGACCAGGACGCCCTGGCATTAGGAACCATAATCACTGTGTGGTTGTTTGACCAGGACGCCCTGGCATTAGGAACCATAATCACTGTGTGGTTGTTTGACCAGGACGCCCTGGCATTAGGAACCATAATCACTGTGTGGTTGTTTGACCAGGACGCCCTGGCATTAGGAACCATAATCACTGTGTGGTTGTTTGACCAGGATGCCCTGGCATTAGGAACCATAATCACTGTGTGGTTGTTTGACCAGGACGCCCTGGCATTAGGAACCATAATCACTGTGTGGTTGTTTGACCAGGACGCCCTGGCATTAGGAACCATAATCACTCTGTGGTTGTTTGACCAGGACGCCCTGGCATTAGGAACCATAATCACTGTGTGGTTGTTTGACCAGGACGCCCTGGCATTAGGAACCATAATCACCTTGTGGTTGTTTGACCAGGACGCCCTGGCATTAGGAACCATAATCACCTTGTGGTTGTTTGACCAGGACGCCCTGGTACAGGGACCATAATCACTGTGTGGTTGTTGACCAGGACGCCCTGGCATTAGGAACCATAATCACCTTGTGGTTGTTTGACCAGGACGCCCTGGCATTAGGAACCATAATCACTGTGTGGTTGTTTGACCAGGACGCCCTGGCATTAGGAACCATAATCACTGTGTGGTTGTTTGACCAGGACGCCCTGGCATTAGGAACCATAATCACTGTGTGGTTGTTTGACCAGGACGCCCTGGCATTAGGAACCATAATCACTGTGTGGTTGTATGACCAGGACGCCCTGGCATTAGGAACCATAATCACTCTGTGGTTGTTTGACCAGGACGCCCTGGTACAGGGACCATAATCACTGTGTGGTTGTTGACCAGGACGCCCTGGCATTAGGAACCATAATCACTGTGTGGTTGTTTGACCAGGACGCCCTGGCATTAGGAACCATAATCACTGTGTGGTTGTTTGACCAGGACGCCCTGGCATTAGGAACCATAATCACTGTGTGGTTGTTTGACCAGGACGCCCTGGCATTAGGAACCATAATCACTGTGTGGTTGTTTGACCAGGACGCCCTGGCATTAGGAACCATAATCACTGTGTGGTTGTTTGACCAGGACGCCCTGGCATTAGGAACCATAATCACCTGGCATTAGGAACCATAATCACTGTGTGGTTGTTTGACCAGGACGCCCTGGCATTAGGAACCATAATCACTGTGTGGTTGTTTGACCAGGACGCCCTGGCATTAGGAACCATAATCACTCTGTGGTTGTTTGACCAGGACGCCCTGGCATTAGGAACCATAATCACTGTGTGGTTGTTTGACCAGGACGCCCTGGCATTAGGAACCATAATCACTGTGTGGTTGTTTGACCAGGACGCCCTGGCATTAGGAACCATAATCACTGTGTGGTTGTTTGACCAGGACGCCCTGGCATTAGGAACCATAATCACTGTGTGGTTGTTTGACCAGGACGCCCTGGCATTAGGAACCATAATCACTCTGTGGTTGTTTGACCAGGACGCCCTGGTACAGGGACCATAATCACTGTGTGGTTGTTGACCAGGACGCCCTGGCATTAGGAACCATAATCACTGTGTGGTTGTTTGACCAGGACGCCCTGGCATTAGGAACCATAATCACTGTGTGGTTGTTTGACCAGGACGCCCTGGCATTAGGAACCATAATCACCTTGTGGTTGTTTGACCAGGACGCCCTGGCATTAGGAACCATAATCACTGTGTGGTTGTTTGACCAGGACACCCTGGCATTAGGAACCATAATCACTGTGTGGTTGTTGACCAGGACGCCCTGGCATTAGGAACCATAATCACTCTGTGGTTGTTTGACCAGGACGCCCTGGCATTAGGAACCATAATCACTCTGTGGTTGTTTGACCAGGACGCCCTGGCATTAGGAACCATAATCACTGTGTGGTTGTTTGACCAGGACGCCCTGGCATTAGGAACCATAATCACTGTGTGGTTGTTTGACCAGGACGCCCTGGCATTAGGAACCATAATCACTGTGTGGTTGTTTGACCAGGACGCCCTGGCATTAGGAACCATAATCACTGTGTGGTTGTTTGACCAGGACGCCCTGGCATTAGGAACCATAATCACTGTGTGGTTGTTGACCAGGACGCCCTGGCATTAGGAACCATAATCACTGTGTGGTTGTTTGACCAGGACGCCCTGGCATTAGGAACCATAATCACTCTGTGGTTGTTTGACCAGGACGCCCTGGCATTAGGAACCATAATCACTCTGTGGTTGTTTGACCAGGACGCCCTGGCATTAGGAACCATAATCACTCTGTGGTTGTTTGACCAGGACGCCCTGGCATTAGGAACCATAATAATATAATAATAATAATAATAATAATAATATATCCCATTTAGCAGACGCTTTTGTCCAAAGCGACTTACAAGTCGGCTGGGGCCACTACTTTTACATATGGGTGGCCCCAGCGGGAATCGAACCCACGACGCTTGGCGTTGCAAGCGCCATGCTCTACCGACTGAGCCACACAGGACCCACGTGTGTGGTTGTTTGACCAGGACGCCCTGGCATTAGGAACCATAATCACTGTGTGGTTGTTTGACCAGGACGCCCTGGCATTAGGAACCATAATCACTGTGTGGTTGTTTGATCTGGACCCTCTGGCATTTATATCTCTCAACATTAAAGGCTACTCATGTTTCTACTGTATAACGAAAAGGGGGCCTACGGTTCAGGGTTCGTAGCCTAGTGGTTAGAGGGTGAGACAGGGGTGATAGCTCTGAGACAGGGGTGATAGCTCTGAGACAGGGGAGATGGCTCTGAGACAGGGGTGAGGGCTCTGAGACAGGGGTGATGGTAAGGGCTCTGAGACAGGGGTGATAGCTCTGAGACAGGGGTGATAGCTCTGAGACAGGGGTGATAGCTCTGAGACAGGGGTGATGGCTCTGAGACAGGGGTGA
>NC_088222.1:11032779-11135279 GCF_036934945.1 Oncorhynchus masou masou
ATAAAAGAAGGAGAGAGAGGAGGAGGGCACCGGCATCCACCCCTGGCCCCCAGTCAACCTCCACGTCTGGTCTGGTCTAGTCTGGCCTCCTACTTCTTCTCTAGGTCGGCATCTTACTGGACCTGGGTCTCACAGATGATACAACAGGAGAGGACTTGTGAATGCCACTCACGTATGTAGTTCTATGTGCATAATTATGACCTCATCTGACCTTTGTGATGTCATGCACTGTATGTACAGTTTATGACCTCATCTGACCTTTGTGATGTCATGTACTGTATCTAACCTGTTCTGATACACACTGTGCGTCTGGAAAGACACATGCTGTTTTTCAGACAACACTTTCACCTGTCATGCCCAGCCCACAAATAAAGTACTGTACTTCACTTCAATTGTGTATATTGGTTTAATTGTTGCCATTATTTTGGGTGGTGTTTGTGTTAAAGTGATCTCTTGTATTTAATGGGGGTTATTGTGTTCCCTTTGTTGTCCTCTACAATACAGATGTGCAGACAATTGGTGTCTTTTGTTTTAAATAAGGTACATGGAGTCCAAGACCTGCTGTTGATGAAGTGTCCAGACTGTACATAAATATTTATATTTTTGACAACTTTACGTCACTACATTCCTTGAGAAAATAATGTATTTTTTACTCCATACAGTTTCCCTGACACCCAAAAGTAGTCGTTAACATTCTGAATGCTGAGCCGGACAGGAAAATGGTCCAATTCACACACTTATCAAGAAAACATCTTTGGTCATCTCTAGTGCCTCTGATCCGGAGGACTCACTGAGTGTTGGAGTGTGCCCCTGATTATCCATAAATAAAATAAAATAAAATAAAGAATTTGAAAGGATTTATATTTTTACTACTTAAGTAAAGTTTAGAAATTACTTTTACTTTTGATACTTGAGTATATTTAAAACCAAATACTTTTAGACTTTTAGTCAAGTAGTATTTTACTGAGTCATTTTCTATAAAGGTATCTTTACTTTTACTCAAGTATGACAATTGGATACTTTTTCCACTACTGTGTTTTTGTGAGAAAAGCATTCAGAAAATAAACATTTCAAAATATTTAAATGTCATGTCTCAAAATAAGTTTCAGGGGTTTGATGAAACAAGCAGGAAGCCCAGCCTACAGCGAGTTGTAGTAGTTCAAATGGGAGATGACAAGTGTCTGGATTAGGACCTAACACTCAGTCCATTCCTACCCCAGTACCTGACAGTCCATTCCTACCCCAGGACCTGACAGTCCATTCCTACCCCAGGACCTGACAGTCCATTCCTACCCCAGGACCTGACAGTCCATTCCTACCCCAGTACCTGACAGTCCATTCCTACCCCAGGACCTGACAGTCCATTCCTACCCCAGGACCTGACAGTCCATTCCTACCCCAGGACCTGACAGTCCATTCCTACCCCAGGACCTGACAGTCCATTCCTACCCCAGGACCTGACAGTCCATTCCTACCCCAGGACCTGACAGTCCATTCCTACCCCAGGACCTGACAGTCCATTCCTACCCCAGTACCTGACAGTCCATTCCTACTCCAGGACCTGACAGTCCATTCCTACCCCAGTACCTGACAGTCCATTCCTACCCCAGGACCTGACAGTCCATTCCTACCCCAGGACCTGACAGTCCATTCCTACCCCAGGACCTGACAGTCCATTCCTACCCCAGTACCTGACAGTCCATTCCTACCCCAGGACCTGACAGTCCATTCCTACCCCAGTACCTGACAGTCCATTCCTACCCCAGGACCTGACAGTCCATTCCTACCCCAGGACCTGACAGTCCATTCCTACCCCAGGACCTGACAGTCCATTCCTACCCCAGGACCTGACAGTCCATTCCTACCCCAGTACCTGACAGTCCATTCCTACCCCAGGACCTGACAGTCCATTCCTACCCCAGGACCTGACAGTCCATTCCTACCCCAGTACCTGACAGTCCATTCCTACCCCACTACCTGACAGTCCATTCCTACCCCAGTACCTGACAGTCCATTCCTACCCCACTACCTGACAGTCCATTCCTACCCCACTACCTGACAGTCCATTCCTACCCCAGTACCTGACAGTCCATTCCTACCCCACTACCTGACAGTCCATTCCTACCCCAGGACCTGACAGTCCATTCCTACCCCAGGACCTGACAGTCCATTCCTACCCCAGTACCTGACAGTCCATTCCTACCCCACTACCTGACAGTCCATTCCTACCCCAGTACCTGACAGTCCATTCCTACCCCAGGACCTGACAGTCCATTCCTACCCCAGGACCTGACAGTCCATTCCTACCCCAGGACCTGACAGTCCATTCCTACCCCAGTACCTGACAGTCCATTCCTACCCCAGGACCTGACAGTCCATTCCTACCCCACTACCTGACAGTCCATTCCTACCCATCCCTCCCTTATACATTACACCCTCCCTCCCTCCCTCCCTCCCTCTCTCCACTCTTTCTGACACCCTGTCTTCATCCTGATTTCCACCCTTCTCCCAAAGTGTGCATTTGTACACTTTCTTGCATTGAATTAGCAATGGTGGAAAGTCCCTCCAGTCAATCCTTACCCAAAACCTATGCTATAGGAGGGAGTGAGCAAGTGTATACTTTGGGAGTAGGGTGGAGAATTGGGAGGTAGCCCCTCTCTGTCCCTCCTGAACTTCCTTCTGCAGGCCATCTGCACCCTTCCCACCTCTCCCACTCCCGTCCAGCTCACCCACCTACTCAACGGGTGCTCACACACACCCAGACGCACACTGCACAGAACTGTCAAGGCGCTCCACAGGGGTCCCACTGCAGTACCACAGCACACCAATAGGGGAGTCCACTCTCGATGTCCCTGTCTCAGTCTGCACCTGGAACAAAACATTGAGGAGAAAGTGAAGAGTGACATTTGAAACACCGTAAATCTAACATGTAAATTACCATTCACAATATATGTAAAGTAATATATATAAAGTATGATATATAAAGTATTTAAGATAACATGACTTGATTAAAAGTGAATTCACACAAGGCAGTAAATTAACGACAATACAATATAGCTGTACATTTGTTTATTACACTGCAATATCTATGAACCACGTGACAATAAGATGAGGGGGCCACTGTTTCAGGTTGATTCCTATGTGTGGCCTCACCACAGAGAAATGTCACGGTGCACTGGAGCAGCATTTATAGTCAGAGAGGTGACATGATTGGTGTATTGCCCCCACCTGCTGGTAGGATTTATTTTATTGTAAAACTCATCTTACACTGTGTGTGTGTGTGTGTGTGTGTGTGTGTGTGTGTGTGTGTGTGTGTGTGTGTGTGTGTGTGTGCGTGCGTGCGTGCGTGTGTGTCTGTGTGTGTGTGTGTGTGTGTGTGTGTAAACTAGACAGACAATTACATTTTGTGACACAACACGACGATGAAAGGCGGCACCAATGTCATGATGATGTCAACATGCCCATGTCTACATATCAGTTACTAAGTTACTACTCTATAAATAGCACACATAATGACAGCTTGGAATAGCGAACGTTGTTTATATCACACCATAACACATCAGGGCCGCAGGGTGGAAGGTTTGGGCTGTACTGTTTAATTCTATGTTTATGGTTAGGGTCTTTATAATATATATATATATATGAGCGAGAGAGACAGAGAGAGCGAGAGAGAGCAAGAGAGAGAGGAGAGAGAGAGAGAGAGAGAGAGAGAGAGGGGACTGCCCTGCTGGCCACAGGCACACGGAAATATCATCATGCTTATGGCCCACTCATAACCCTCCTTAACTCTGCTAATTGATGCCTTGTGTAGAGAATAGAGAACCAAGTTGGCAGCTTCTTAGCTCTGTACAGCTAGGGAGACATCTACTCGTCTGGCAGCTCCCTAATTCTGTACGGCTAGGGAGACATCTACTCGTCTGGCAGCTCCCTAATTCTGTACGGCTAGGGCGACATCTACTCGTCTGGCAGCTCCCTAATTCTGTACGGCTAGGGAGACATCTACTCGTCTGGCAGCTCCCTAATTCTGTACGGCTAGGGAGACATCTACTCGTCTGGCAGCTCCTAATTCTGTACGGCTAGGAGACATCTACTCGTCTGGCAGCTCCCTAATTCTGTACGGCTAGGGAGACATCTACTCGTCTGGCAGCTCCCTAATTCTGTACGGCTAGGGAGACATCTACTCGTCTGGCAGCTCCCTAATTCTGTACGGCTAGGGAGACATCTACTCGTCTGGCAGCTCCCTAATTCTGTACGGCTAGGGAGACATCTACTCGTCTGGCAGCTCCCTAATTCTGTACGGCTAGGGAGACATCTACTCGTCTGGCAGCTCCCTAATTCTGTACGGCTAGGGAGACATCTACTCGTCTGGCAGCTCCCTAATTCTGTACGGCTAGGGAGACATCTACTCGTCTGGCAGCTCCCTAATTCTGTACGGCTAGGGAGACATCTACTCGTCTGGCAGCTCCCTAATTCTTCTGTACGGCTAGGGAGACATCTACTCGTCTGGCAGCTCCCTAATTCTGTACGGCTAGGGAGACATCTACTCGTCTGGCAGCTCCCTAATTCTGTACGGCTAGGGAGACATCTACTCGTCTGGCAGCTCCCTAATTCTGTACGGCTAGGGGAGACATCTACTCGTCTGGCAGCTCCCTAATTCTGTACGGCTAGGGAGACATCTACTCGTCTGGCAGCTCCCTAATTCTGTACGGCTAGGGAGACATCTACTCGTCTGGCAGCTCCCTAATTCTGTACGGCTAGGGAGACATCTACTCGTCTGGCAGCTCCCTAATTCTGTACGGCTAGGGAGACATCTACTCGTCTGGCAGCTCCCTAATTCTGTACGGCTAGGGAGACATCTACTCGTCTGGCAGCTCCCTAATTCTGTACGGCTAGGGAGACATCTACTCGCCTGGCAGCTCCCTAATTCTGTACGGCTAGGGAGACATCTACTCGCCTGGCAGCTCCCTAATTCTGTACGGCTAGGGAGACATCTACTCGTCTGGCAGCTCCCTAATTCTGTACGGCTAGGGAGACATCTACTCGTCTGGCAGCTCCCTAATTCTGTACGGCTAGGGAGACATCTACTCGTCTGGCAGCTCCCTAATTCTGTATGGCTAGGGAGACATCTACTCTACAACTTTAAAGGTGAATGTACATATTCGTAGCACCTTGGGCGGAGTCCGTTTAAAAGAAAAAGTATACTGGCTTGTGGCTACATACAGTACCAGTAGTAACTCTTCACCCAATGTTTACATTATTTGATTGACTGACAGATGTAAAGCAAATTGCCCCTATGAGAGTAAATAAAGGTTCTCTACTCTACTCTAGTCTCTCAAACTTTTTTGTGTAAACAAAATTGACCTTAGCGCCATACCACAGAAGGTTATCCAAATATAGCACTCCACAACTAGACCTTATAGTGCAAAACACAGCTGTGCAATTCAACATACCATTCACCTACATTCAAACAGGAGCACACACCCACCCCTGCTCCCACACCTACTGTTCGAATGACTCAAAGTTCCCAACCTTTTATGGTACTTTGAAGAAAATACACTAAATATAATAGTTATACATCTGTGTTCTAATTGCACAATTTCAAGTGGTACCTAGTTCAAAGGGTTTCTCCCTACTCATTGGAGGTCCTAGTTCAAAGGGTTTCTCCCTACTCATTGGAGGTCCTAGTTCAAAGGGTTTCTCCCTACTCATTGGAGGTCCTAGTTCAAAGGGTTTCTCCCTACTCATTGGAGGTCATAGTTCAAAGGGTTTCTCCCTACTCATTGGAGGTCCTAGTTCAAAGGGTTTCTCCCTACTCATTGGAGGTCATAGTTCAAAGGGTTTCTCCCTACTCATTGGAGGGCATAGTTCAAAGGGTTTCTCCCTACTCATTGGAGGTCATAGTTCAAAGGGTTTCTCCCTACTCATTGGAGGTCATAGTTCAAAGGGTTTCTCCCTACTCATTGGAGGTCATAGTTCAAAGGGTTTCTCCCTACTCATTGGAGGGCATAGTTCAAAGGGTTTCTCCCTACTCATTGGAGGTCATAGTTCAAAGGGTTTCTCCCTACTCATTGGAGGTCATAGTTCAAAGGGTTTCTTACCTACTCATTGGAGGTCCTAGTTCAAAGGGTTTCTCCCTACTCATTGGAGGTGGAGGTCATAGTTCAAAGGGTTTCTCCCTACTCATTGGAGGTGGAGGTCATAGTTCAAAGGGTTTCTCCCTACTCATTGGAGGTGGAGGTCCTAGTTCAAAGGGTTTCTCCCTACTCATTGGAGGTGGAGGTCATAGTTCAAAGGGTTTCTCCCTACTCATTGGAGGTGGAGGTCCTAGTTCAAAGGGTTTCTCCCTACTCATTGGAGGTGGAGGTCATAGTTCAAAGGGTTTCTCCCTACTCATTGGAGGTGGAGGTCATAGTTCAAAGGGTTTCTCCCTACTCATTGGAGGTGGAGGTCCTAGTTCGTGTAGCCTGGTGCGAGGGTGGAAGGTGGGGTGGAAGGTGGGGGGCAGCTGTTGGTGTGTGCTGGGAGGCAGGGATGGTGGGAGGCAGGTAAGGGGGAGGGAGGAAGAGTGGGTGGCAGGGAAGGTGGAAGGCAGGGAGTGGAGGGGGGCAGAGAAAGAGGGCAGAGGACTGAAGGTGGGTGGCTATTGGTGGGCGCTGCATGCAACCTGCTGGAGAAGTGTGGGAGAAGGGGAGACTACTGGTGCTTCAAGATGGTTTTGATCATACGGACTGGGAAATGTTCTGGGTCGCTTCTGAGAATACTATAGAAGTATACACTGACTTGGTGACTGGGTTCATCAGGAAGTGCGTAGAGGATGTTATTCCCGATTAGAACTTATTCATACCAGAAACTGTGGATAGATTGCAGCATTTGCACAAAGCTGAAAGCGCGAACCATCACATTTAACAATGGCTTGGTGACTGGGTACATGGACATGTATGAAAAGACCATCTATGACTTTCGTAAGGAAATTATAGAGGCAAAACAACAGTACATGGACATAATGGAGATGAAATTCAACGGCTCAGATACGAGACGTATGTGGCAGTGACTGCAAACAAATACAGATTATAAAAGGAAACCAGCCATGTTGCGGACACCGACGCCTCGCTCCCGGACAAGCTAAACACCTTCTTCGCCCGCATCAACGAAAGCAACATCAAGCTGCCAAGATGTCCACATTGTTCCTGTACCCAAGAAAGCAAAGGTAACTGAACTAAATGACTAACGCTAAGTGCTTTGAGAGGATGGTTAAGGATCATATCACCTCCACCTTACCGTCACCCTAGACCCACTACAATTTACATACCTCCCCACCAGATCCACAGATGATGCAATCGCCATTGCACTGTACACTTCCCTATCCTAACTGAACAGGAGAAATATCTACGTAAGAATGCTGTTCATCGACTTCAGCTCAGTTTTCAACACCATAGTGCCCTCCAAGCTCATCACTAAGCTCAGAGCGTTGGTTCCAAACCCTTCCCTGTGCAACTGGGTCCTGGACTTCCTGACAGGCTGACCCCAAGTGGGGAAAGTATGCATCAACACCTCCTCCACTCTGATCCTCAACACTTGGGCCACACAGGGGTGGGTGCTCAACTCCCTCCTGCACTATCTGTTCACCCATGACTGCGTGGCCACACACGTCTCCAACTAAATCATCAAATTTGCGATTAGACAATTAGACGATTAGACAACAGCGGTAGGTCTGATTACCAACAACAACGAAACATGCCTACAGGGAGGAGGTGAGATCCCTGGCAGAGTGGTGCCAGGAAAATAACCTTTCTCTCAATGTCAACAAAATGAAAAAGCTGAAATTGGGGTACAGGAGACATGATATGTTACAAATTCTAGCTAGGTGGCTAACATTAGCAAGCTGGCTAATGTTAGCTAGGCTAGGGGATAGGGGATAAGGTTAAGTTTAGGAGTTAGGTTAAAGGGTTAGGGCTAGGGGAAGGGTTAGCTAAAAGGGTTACGGTTAGGCTTAGCTAACATGCTAAGTAGTTGAAAAGTTGCTAATTAGGTCAAATGCTAAAGATGTCCATCATGGGATTCAAACTCGCAACCTCTGTCTTATATAACCATACCAAACATAACATATCATACTAATTTGAATGTCCAGGATTTACATCTAGTCTGTGACACCAGGTTGACATTACAGCTGAACAGACATTTAAACTGCCTGGTAGAATGTTATTTTATTGCACCATTATTGCACAAGTTATATTTCACCCAGTATCCACAAGGTGTCACTTGTGAACTTACTGCAAAAATACAATATTACAGAACTTTACTCTGTACATTACTCTGGCCTTCCTGACCATTTAATGATGGATTCTAACGAAGTGAAGGATAAAGCCGATATTGTAGGGTTTTTAACAAGCACTTCATATCAGCTGATTCAGTTTTAGACAATGGTGTGGCCCAGGCCTCTAATGTAAGATCTGTTACAGTAAACTATGATATAGGCCCTCATGTGAACCATTTTAACTTTGAGCCTGTTTCTTATACTGAGGTCTGTAAAGCACTAAAAGGTGATAGACACTAAAAAGTCTGCAGGTCCAGACAACCTGGACCCCTACCTCCTTAAAGATAGCAGCTGGTATTATTACTGAACCTGTGGCTCACATTTTCAACTTGAGTCTCTTGACCAATTCCATACCAAGCATTTGGAAATCAGCTTATGTCCTCCCACTGCTAAAGGGTGGAGATCCCTCAGATGCTAATAACTATCGTCCTATCTCTAAACTCCCTATCCTGGCCAAAGTCTATGAATCCCTAGTAAACTCACAGTTAAACTTCTTAATTGAAAAGAACATACTGAGCAGGGTTCAGTCTGGCTTTAGATCGGGACACAGCACCACAACTGCAGCTATGGCCGTGGCAAATAACATACTGAGTGGTGTTCAGTCTGGCTTTAGATCGGGGCACAGCACCACAACTGCAGCTATGGCCGTGGCAAATAACATACTGAGTGGTGTTCAGTCTGGCTTTAGATCGGGACACAGCACCACAACTGCAGCTATGGCCGTGGCAAATAACATACTGAGTGGTGTTCAGTCTGGCTTTAGATCGGGACACAGCACCACAACTGCAGCTATGGCCGTGGCAAATAACATACTGAGTGGTGTTCAGTCTGGCTTTAGATCGGGACACAGCACCACAACTGCAGCCATGGCCGTGGCAAATAACATACTGAGTGGTGTTCAGTCTGGCTTTAGATCGGGACACAGCACCACAACTGCAGCTATGGCCGTGGCAAATAACATACTGAGTGGTGTTCAGTCTGGCTTTAGATCGGGACACAGCACCACAACTGCAGCTATGGCCGTGGCAAATAACATACTGAGTGGTGTTCAGTCTGGCTTTAGATCGGGACACAGCACCACAACTGCAGCTATGGCCGTGGCAAATAACATACTGAGTGGTGTTCAGTCTGGCTTTAGATCGGGACACAGCACCACAACTGCAGCTATGGCCGTGGCAAATAACATACTGAGTGGTGTTCAGTCTGGCTTTAGATCGGGACACAGCACCACAACTGCAGCTATGGCCGTGGCAAATAACATACTGAGTGGTGTTCAGTCTGGCTTTAGATCGGGACACAGCACCACAACTGCAGCTATGGCCGTGGCAAACAACATACTGAGTGGTGTTCAGTCTGGCTTTAGATCGGGACACAGCACCACAACTGCAGCTATGGCCGTGGCAAATAACATACCGAGCAGGGTTCAGTCTGGCTTTAGATCGGGACACAGCACCACAACTGCAGCTATGGCCGTGGCAAATAACATACCGAGCAGGGTTCAGTCTGGCTTTAGATCGGGACACAGCACCACAACTGCAGCTATGGCCGTGGCAAATAACATACCGAGCAGGGTTCAGTCTGGCTTTAGATCGGGACACAGCACCACAACTGCAGCTATGGCCGTGGCAAATAACATACTGAGCAGGGTTCAGTCTGGCTTTAGATCGGGACACAGCACCACAACTGCAGCTATGGCCGTGGCAAATAACATACTGAGTGGTGTTCAGTCTGGCTTTAGATCGGGGCACAGCACCACAACTGCAGCCATGGCCGTGGCAAACAACATACTGAGTGGTGTTCAGTCTGGCTTTAGATCGGGACACAGCACCACAACTGCAGCTATGGCCGTGGCAAATAACATACTGAGTGGTGTTCAGTCTGGCTTTAGATCGGGGCACAGCACCACAACTGCAGCTATGGCCGTGGCAAACAACATACTGAGCAGGGTTCAGTCTGGCTTTAGATCGGGACACAGCACCACAACTGCAGCTATGGCCGTGGCAAATAACATACTGAGTGGTGTTCAGTCTGGCTTTAGATCGGGACACAGCACCACAACTGCAGCTATGGCCGTGGCAAATAACATACTGAGTGGTGTTCAGTCTGGCTTTAGATCGGGACACAGGACCACAACTGCAGCTATGGCCGTGGCAAATAACATACTGAGTGGTGTTCAGTCTGGCTTTAGGTCGGGACACAGCACCACAACTGCAGCTATGGCCGTGGCAAACAACATACTGAGTGGTGTTCAGTCTGGCTTTAGATCGGGACACAGGACCACAACTGCAGCTATGGCCGTGGCAAATAACATCATTAATGCACTTAATAAACAGCCACATTGTGCTGCTCTGTTTGTGGATTTATCAAAGGCCTTTGATTCAGTTGACCATGATTTGTTGTTAGCTGGAATCAGCAACATTGGTCTCAGTGAAGGGGCAGTAAATTGGTTTAGGAACTATCTTTCTGACAGAACACAATGTGTATATACTGACAATCACAAGTCTAGCTATCTAGAGATTAATAGAGGTGTGCCCCAGGGTTCCATTTTAGCTCCTTTCATATATATTTTTTTTACCCTTTATTTAACTAGGAAAGTCAGTTAAGAACAAATTCTTATTTTCAATGATGCCCTAGGAACAGTGGGTTAACTGCCTGTTCAGGGGCAGAAGGACAGATTTGTACCTTGTTTAGCTTGGGGACTTGAACTTACAGCCTTGTGGTTACTAGTCCAACGCTCTAACCACTAGGCTACCCTGCCACCCCGCATTGATCTGGGAAATGAGATGTAACCAGCAAAGTTAATCTATATGCAGATGATACAGTCATATATTAATGTGCTCCTTCTCTGGTTCAGGCTGTTGAAGAACTCCAGACTGCTTTTCAGTCACTGAAGGCCTGCCTTTATGGTTTCAAACTGGTCTTGAATGTAAAAAAACTAAATTACCAGAGCTAGAACTTGAAAAGGTCAACATTGTCACATCTGGTGGCTTATCCATTGAAAAAGTGTCATCCTACAAATACTGTACCTACAGTTGTAGGCCTCCTTGCAAGCACACACTTTTTTAGTTCTGCCCACAAATTTTCTATAGGTTTGAGGTCAGGGCTTTGTGACGGCCATTCCAATACCTTGCCTTTGTTGTCCTTAGGCCATTTTGCCACAACTTTGGAAGTACGCTTGGGGTCATTGTCCATTTGGAAGACCCATTTGCGATCAAGCTTTAACTTCCTGACTGACGTCTTGAGATGTTGCTTCAATATATCCACATAATTTCCCTTCCTCATGATGCCATCTATTTTGTGAAGTGCACCAGTTCCTCCTGCAGCAAAGCACCTCCACAACATGATGCTGCCACCCCCGTGCTTCACGGCTTGCAAGCCCCCCCTTTTTCCTCCAAACATAACGATGGTCATTATGGCCAAACAGTTCTAATTTTGTTTCATCAGACATCAGAGGACATTTCTCAAAAAGTACGATCTTTGTCCCCATGTGCAGATGCAAACTGTAGTCTGGCTTTGGAGGAGAGGCTTCTTCCTTGCTGAGCGGCATTTCAGGTTATGTCGATATAGGACTCATTTTACTGTGGCTATAGATACTTTTGTACCTGTTTCCTCGAGCATCTTCACAAGGTCCATTGCTGTTGATCTGGGATTGATTTGCACTTTTCGTACCAAAGTACGTTCATCTCTAGACGACAGAACGCGTCTCCTTCCTGAGCGGTTTGACGGCTGCGTGGTGCCATGGTGTTTATACTTGCGCACTATTGTTTGTACAGATGAACATCATATCTTCAGGCGTTTGGAAATGACTCCCAAGGATGAACCAGACTTGTGGAAGTCTACAATAATTTTGCACGCCCAATCTTTCAGTTTTTGATTTGTTAAAAAAGTTTGAAATATCCAATAAATGTCGTTCCACTTCATGATTGTGTCCCACTTGTTGTTGATTCTTCACAAAAAAATACAGTTTTATATCTTTATGTTTGAAGCCTGAAATGTGGCAAAAGGTCGCAAAGTTCAAGGGGGCCGAATACTTTCGCAAGGCACTGTATATAAACTTCTTGTGATACAGTGAATTATAAGTGAAATAATCTGTCTGTAAACAATTGTTGGAAAAATTACTTATGTCATGCACAAAGTAGATGTCCTAACCGACTTGCCAAAACTATAGTTTATTAACAAGAAATTTGTGGAGTGGTTGAAAAACGAGTTTTAATGACTCCAACCTAAGTGTATAAAAACTTCCGACTTCAACTGTAGGTATTTGGTTGGATGACAAGTTCTTTAAAGTTCATGTGGATAACTTGTGACAATGCTTAAATTGAAATTGGGTTTTTATTTTCGTAACAAGGCTTGCTTCCTGCTTATGGCTAGAAAGAAGCTTGTTCAGGCCACTGTTCTCTCTGTAATTGGTTATGGTGACTTGTTGTACATGCATGCAACCTCCTCCATCTTACAGAGACTGGACTCTTTATCAATCATCCTCGCGCTTTATTACAAATGCCAAGTCACTCACCCACCATTGCACCTTGTACCAAATGGTAGGTTAGACCTCAATTTATATGCAATGCACAGAAAGATACATTTGTATGTGTTCATCTACAAAGCCCTTTTGGGTAAACTCCCTCTTTACCTCTGTTGTCTGGTCTCCTTCACCACCAGCAGTTACCATACCCGGTCTGCTAGGTGGTTGCTTCTTAAAGTTCCCAGGACATTCACAGTATTAGACAAGACTGCCTTCTCTTCTTGTGCACCAGAAGCATGGAATAGTCTACAATCCATGCTTCATCTAGATATGTTAGTGCCACTGAATGAATGTAATATATTCATTCAGACTCTGTTACGGAGGAGTGTAAATGCTTTTCTTATCCTGGATCATGTTGTTGTATTGTATTGTTGTATGTTGTAGTTCTGTAATGTACTGATTGTTGCTGCCTTCTTGGTCAGGTCTCCCTTGAAAAAGAGACTCTGGGTCTCAATGGGCTTTTCCTGGTTAAATAAAGGTTAAATAAAAAATAAACAAACAATCAACATACATTGACTTTACCTTGGACAAAAAGAAGGGATTCGTTTGAGTGGCAAGGCTAAAGCAACCACCTGCCGACGAAAGTCGAGGAGTGAAGTTGGGGCGGCAGGTAGCCTAGTGGTTAGAGTGTTGGGCCAGTAACCAAAAGGTTGCTTGATTGAATCCCAGAGCTGACAAGGTAAAACATCTGTTGTTCTGTCCCTGAACAAGGCAGTTAACCCACTGTTCTCTGGTAACCCATCATTGTAAAGAAGAATTTGTTCTTAACTGACTTGCCTAGTTAAATTAAGGTTTAAAAAGTCAGGGGAGGTGCATCTGCGAAAGTTGGACTGTAACCATTTTTCTATCCACAATTTTTATGCTAGTGCAATCACTGGAAAATAAACTGGACGATCTCCGTTCGAGACTATCCCACCAACGGGACATTAAAAACAGTAATATCTTGTGTTTCACCGAGTCGGTGCCTTGAACTTGCCTTGAACAGTGCCTTGCACAGTGCCTTGCTGGCATGCATCCATATTTTTTTGGTTGGAGTTTGCCCAACCCAGATTTGCATGCTAAAATCGTCACTGTATCAAATACATCCAACACACGGTTTTATGCCATTCGCTCTGTTCCAGACATTATTATGAGCCATCCTCCCCTCAGCAGCTTCCACTTGTTTACGGTTGTAAAGCCGGTTGGACTTACTGCCAAATTCTTTAAAACGGAGTTGGAGGCAGTTTATGGTAAAGAAATCAACACTCAATTATCTGGCAACAGCTTTGGTGGACATTCCTGCAGTCAGCATGCAAATTACATGCTCCCTCAAAACTTGAGACATATGTGGCATTGTGTTGTGTGACAAAACTGCACATTTTAAAGTGGACTTTTATTGTCCCCAGTAGAAGGTGCACCTGTGTAAAGATCATGATGTTTAATCAGCTTTTTGATATGCCACACCTGTCAGGTGGATGGATTATCTTGGCAAAGGCGAAATGCTCACTAATAGGGATGTGAACAAATGTGTGAACAAAATTTGAGAGAAGTAAGCTTTTTGTGCGTATGGAAAATTTCTGGGATTTTTTTTCTTCAGCTCATGGAACATGAGACCAACACTTTACATGTTGTATTTACATTTTTTTTAGTGTATGAGGCTCTTAATGTTTCAGGGGAGATCTATGCACAGCAAGTTATTTGTCAATTAGGATATTCTTAGAATATTTGTAACGTTGTTGCAATTACATGGCTACTGTTTAATAGAGGGGAATCCCAGTTTTCCAACGGTGCAGATTTATTTAGCTCTACAGTGCTGGTGGCAAGGCAACAACGACATGAACGCTTAGTTAGCTATACTATACTAACGAGATAACTGCTACAAGTTACGTTTTGAATTAGCTATCTATTTAGTCTGTTGTTTGTCGTTATTTTATACCTGCTTCTGAAATGTGCTGCTCTCTCTCCTCGGACAATGGCCCACTTACTCTGGCACACACAGACATTGTTTATTGTATTTTTTATTTAACTAGGCAAGTCAGTTATGAAAAAATTCTTACTTACTACGATGGCCTACGTCAGCCTATCCCGGATGACGCTGGGCCAATTGTGCGCCACCCTATGGGACTCCCAATCATGGGCCGGTTGTGATGGAACCAGGGTCTGTAGTGAAACCTCTAGCATTGAGATGCAGTGACTTAGAACGCTGCGACACTCAGGAGGGTCATTCCAATGATTGCTGATATGTCGATTTTTAAGTGATTGATACTATTTAAGTGTGTCTTCATGAATGCCATTAACAATAATTATTAAACTAATTTCCATGACCTTTCATGACTTTACAAACCCTAATTTGACAAGTTGGAATAGCTTGTCATGCGCATTCAGGCTGGCCCGAGTCAAGTACTGCCTTCGTGCACAAAACATCCATTGAATTATTCAAATAATTATCGCTGAGGCTTATTTTATTACATCACTCACACCTGAAGATATTCAAATGTTATATTCATCCAATGTCTGCCATGTTTTTGGATGAGGTGATGACCTCGTCGCTGCTCCCTGTGTTCACTGAGTGCCAAGTCCACATGTAATGTTGATCAGTATAAACCGGATGCAACCCAGATATAGGAAATCCATGAATCGGTTTATGGGAATGTTAGTAGATTACCTTGAGAACAACGGTCGGACATCTTGAACGGAATCTTCAATTCTTATTATTCCTCAGTGCTAGGCGTAAATCGGACAATTTGTATTAATAAAACCCCATAATGCAATACCATTTGAAATGCAGGGGATCATCGACTTGACAAAAATGATCCGCTCAAACGCGCCCATTCTCTCTGTTTGAGTCTGCTTGCACGTTAACTGGAGACTCCCAGCGTCGTCCGGGGTAGGCTGTCATAAATAAAACCTTGTTCTTATCTGACTTGCCTAGTTAAATAAAGTTTACATTATTAACATTTTTTTTTAAATAACCATCTATTCGGACCACAGGAACAATATAAAACGACTCTGGGTTTATAAGCGCTGATCTCAATTGAAATTGACTTCAGAAATAAGAACAAACTCAATGTTTGCCATTAATGAATTGACCCTTCTCAAATGTTTGAACAAGTCTGTATTATTCCAAACAAATAAAATTACAGCTCTTGACACTGTGACTGAATGGAATCTCACTGCCATACAGAACTACGGCTCCCAGAATCCAAGCCTCCTTTTACCGGCCTTAAACGTCACATTCCTGCATTCCCCGGTGTCTGGAAGCGTAATCTTTTCTTTCCGAACACATTTCTCTCCGGAGAAATACACCGATGACACGGCGGGTTTAATATCAGGCGGTTCTTCAGGATTCCCCCAGCTGTCCGAATCCAAGATTTGGGTGAGGATCTATTGTTTTCTGTCTTATTTTGAAATGATGTTTTGCCGGTTAAGTGTTAAACTACAGTAGGGTAGATAGTTAGCTACGGGTGTGTAGCTAAGCAGATCCAATGCGCTGCGCCCTGTGGCTAAATAACGTTTGAGTACATTTCAACTGATTGTGGCTTGCGGTAAAACTGTGACTGTCTTGTATAACTATAATTATTACAGGCAACATTTGGCTTTACGTTTGAGGGTTAATTCAACTAAATGACATTTGCATTAGTTGATTATCAAAATGTCCTATGCAGACTTCCTAGCCAGACAAACCTGTTGACATTTTATTAGCTAGTTCGTCAGCCTCGGTTGCATCACCTTTGTTAGATGCAGATCCAGGCAGGCAGGCAGGCAATGTAGCTAGTCAGGCAGTGTAGGGCGTGGAAGCACCGGGGACCGGACAGATGTTTTCGTTCAACATATTTTCTGGCTCGCGCACTGCACGGTAGAACACCGACCGATTTCGATATCTAACAGTTTGGGATCCGAAATCCGTCTTTGTTGTTATTATTCGCAGATTTGTGTTACTCTCATAAACCATGAACGATAGACCCAGCTGAGACAATTGGCAGTATAGCTAGATGCTATATTGTACCAGCTAGCCCTGGCCTATACAGTGCCAACATAGCCAGTCAGGTGAGTGCAGCCCATTAGCTAGCTGAGTTTTTGATCAGAACACATTTACTTGGTCATTTAGCTAGTTAGCTACCTAGCCACAGATAAAAGGGAAACTGTTTTTTTATATATATATATATTTAAAAATATATATTTTTTAGATATCTTTAACCTAGCTAACTAGTAAGTAAGATTACTACTTACTAATTACATGGCTTGTTGTTGTCACACCATGAAGGCTTTGCTTCATTTAACAGTTACAGAAGGTCTCCAGGTTATTCACTAGCCTGGTTTCCTTGTATTTCTAAAGAGATCATGTCCGAGCCACACCAATCAAATACAATGAAAATAAATGTCTGCACTATTGCTGAGTTGAAATTGAGGCAAGCCCATACATGTTCAGTTGGCATGGTTCTGAGGAACAAACGTTTTTCCTGCGATGTATGTAAGTGTCTATCTATGTGCATGGCTTGGGTATGTGTGGCTGATACTTTCAATCAGGTGACTGATAAAGGGTTGTTGCATACACATAATAGGATGCATTTGAAAATATTATTGCTGTCACTAACAAGCTCATGGATCTATAGCACCAAACAATGGTATTTGAAGACATTAATGTGAAAACGCCTGTTGCCGGTATGCTGTGTCTGTTGTCCGTGGTAGGTCCGGTTTATCCAGTGTCCTCTGCCGTTTCTCTCTTTGAGACACAATCATCTGAGAGGGAGTACAGTAGTTATTATCTGCATGATGTCAAGACAATTCACCTAGTTTCTGCCATATTGCTTTCATAAATCCAGTCATCAGATCTGTGAAGGGTAGTAAACGAGAGCAGAGGGGAGGAAACGTCTTCCTGGGATGAAACGCCAGCCCTATAGAGATCATATAATGTATTATTCTATATGTACTGGGATTCATGTTATTCTACTGCACAGCCTGCCTGGGCCTCTCTCATCAGTGTCTGGGCAGTGTTGTGTCAACTTAGGCTGTAATGTTTTGTGTCAGGTCAGCTGTGGAAAAAGCCCCAGTCAGTTATCTAATCTAAGTGCTCTCTGTGTTGATATCTGTTGCCTACTAATGCAGTCCTGAGGTCACAACCTATGGCCCTCTTGTCACGACGAGACCTGAGATGATGATCTAACTCAGCGGTCCCCACCCTTTTTTGTTTACTGTACAACCAACTGAACTTTGCTCTGTCCAGAGTACCCCTGAAGTACCCCCTCTTGTGCATTTTACCAGTAGACCTATGGTCTCATGAGTCTTCTCAAGTACCCCCTGTGGATAGACCAAGTACCCCCAGAGGTGCTAGTACCCCTGGTTAGGAACAACTGACCTAAATGACCTGGCTTTGGTAGTTTGTGTCTCTCGTCAATACTTTTAACCACCTAATGTTGCTTCTGTTATTTGGTCAGTATTTCCCTTGGAATATATCTTTCAGCAGGTTGTTGTGGTTTAGCTAAGAGATGTTGTTCTTGGCTTTGTTGGTGACTGGTAATACTTCCACGAATGACACTGAAAGTCCTCTGCTTATCTATCTTTGTTCATTGGCCACTGTAGCTAGTCCTGGAGAGCTTACTACTCCTAACAAAGTTTTTTTTTTTTGTGTGATCTCATCTGTTTTTGACAGAAAGGTTTGAGGCCTTAGGCTAGCTTTCCTGTCTTGGCTGAAAATGCATGTATTAGTGCCCCCATAGGCCCACTAGATGTATGATGTTCTGCATATCATGCACACTCAGGCCTGGTTGTAAGAGAAGACCTTGTGCATCAAGCCTGAGGCTTTGATGGTGAGCCAGGCAGTTAGGGCAGCCTAGAGGGCCTATGCTATCCCTGCACGCCCCTGTCCCAGTCCCTGCACCTACTACCAATGACTCACCAGGGTCAAGCCAGGGGTACAATGGTTCCATTGTCATCCCCAAGCCTTTATGTTAAGATGGGGTCCTCCTCTCTCCCGTTGCCCCCACAAGCCCCTCAGTGCAGCCATGACGGCCTCTTCTCTACCGAGGAGAGCAGATTGACATTCAGCCTCTTCTCTACCTAGGAGAGCAGATTGACATTCAGCTCACACAGAACTGTTTACCCACACTGTAGGGTCATGTCATTTCAGCACCCCGGGACACCCACCATTTCAGATTGTTCTGAAATGGTTTCTGTAGTTAGAAACCGATTTAAGCATTCCTGCAACATCATTTAGCTGAAAGATAATTTGAAATTAAGCTAATTGATTGAACCCAAATTGGCCTTTTCAATTCATAGGATTTATATACTATTCGATATTCTCTCAGGACATACGGGGAAAGGCTAAATAGTGTACATACTGTGCTGCTGTCTCTATGCATCTGTAGTAAGTCTAGTCAGTGTGCCTGGGAGTGAAATCTCCACTGTGTGATGGACTGGCTGGGGCGTATTGTGTTGTGGGATGTGCTGCCAGTGGAGTGCATTCCACTGACATACCTGCACACAGAGCACACCATAAACAGTCCTCTGTGTGTGTATGTGCTGTGAGAGTACTTGTATAACCTAGCACCAGCACTAGTCTCTGAGAAGCCGCTAGCCACTCCAGCTAAGGGTTTGTTAAACTCCTTGTGTCAGAGCAGGCCTGGGAGTGAACTCTGCTGCCTTAACATATTGTGTATCAGCTGGTCTAGGCCTTCCGGTATCCTTTCACACAAGGAGTTTAACAAACCCTTAGCTGGAGTGGCTAGCGGCTAGGTGCTAAGTTATAGACTGTCACTGATAATGCTCTTCTGTGGAATCGTATTAGAGGCTAGCGGCTAGGTGCTAGGTTATAGACTGTCACTGATAATGCTCTTCTGTGGAATGGTATTAGAGGCTAGTGCTGGTGCTAGGTTATAGGCTGTCACGGATAATGCTCTTCTGTGGAATCGTATTAGAGGCTAGCGGCTAGGTTATAGGCTCACTGATAATGCTCTTCTGGGGAATCGTATTAGAGGCTAGTGCTGGTGCTAGGTTATAGACTGTCACTGATAATGCTCTTCTGTGGAATGGTATTAGAGGCTAGTGCTGGTGCTAGGTTATAGGCTGTCACTGATAATGCTCTTCTGTGGAATCGTATTAGAGGCTGGTGCTGGTGCTAGGTTATAGACTGTCACGGATAATGCTCTTCTGTGGAATCGTATTAGAGGCTAGCGGCTAGGTTATAGGCTCACTGATAATGCTCTTCTGGGGAATCGTATTAGAGGCTAGTGCTGGTGCTAGGTTATAGACTGTCACTGATAATGCTCTTCTGTGGAATCGTATTAGAGGCTAGCGGCTAGGTGCTAGGTTATAGGCTGTCACGGATAATGCTCTTCTGTGGAATCGTATTAGAGGCTAGCGGCTAGGTGCTAGGTTATAGGCTGTCACGGATAATGCTCTTCTGTGGAATGGTATTAGAGGCTAGTGCTGGTGCTAGGTTATAGACTGTCACTGATAATGCTCTTCTGTGGAATGGTATTAGAGGCTAGTGCTGGTGCTAGGTTATAGACTGTCACTGATAATGCTCTTCTGTGGAATGGTATTAGAGGCTGGTGCTGGTGCTAGGTTATAGGCTGTCACTGATAATGCTCTTCTGTGGAATGGTATTAGAGGCTAGTGCTGGTGCTAGGTTATAGACTGTCACTGATAATGCTCTTCTGTGGAATCGTATCAGCGTTGAAAAAGAAGCCAGCCATGACAGACGTAGGCCTATCCTTAAGTTATCCTCATGATTGTATAACACCCTCTCATTAATGCCCATTCATTCAACAGAGTGATGAAGTCCTGGGGTTGACCCTGTACCTCCCTCTGCTCACAGCACGAAGCATGGGAGTTTAGGTCTATTTATTTGTCCTGGTAGTGGCCATAACTGTAATGATGCAAGGAATACAATTATCATAATACTTCATAATGTGACTGGCTCAACTTTACTGGGGGGGGGGGGAACTATGGTAAGCTTTATAATGTGACTGGCTCAACTTTACTGGGGGGGACTATGGTAAGCTTCATAATGTAACTGGCTCAACTTTACTGGGGGGGGGACTATGGTAAGCTTCATAATGTAACTGGCTCAACTTTACTGGGGGGACTATGGTAAGCTTCATAATGTAACTGGCTCAACTTTACTGGGGGGGGACTATGGTAAGCTTCATAATGTAACTGGCTCAACTTTACTGGGGGGGGACTATGGTAAGCTTCATAATGTGACTGGCTCAACTTTACTGGGGGGGGGACTATGGTAAGCTTCATAATGTAACTGGCTCAGCTTTACTGGGGGGGGACTATGGTGAGCTTCATAATGTGACTGGCTCAACTTTACTGGGGGGGGACTATGGTAAGCTTCATAATGTGACTGGCTCAACTTTACTGGGGGGGGGACTATGGTAAGCTTCATAATGTAACTGGCTCAACTTTACTGGGGGGGGGGACTATGGTAAGCTTCATATTGTGACTGGCTCAACTTTACTGGGGGGGGACTATGGTAAGCTTCATAATGTGACTGGCTCAACTTTACTGGGGGGGCTATGGTAAGCTTTATAATGTGACTGGCTCAACTTTACTGGGGGGGGGGACTATGGTAAGCTTCATAATGTGACTGGCTCAACTTTACTGGGGGTGGGGGGACTATGGTAAGCTTCATAATGTGACTGGCTCAACTTTACTGGGGGTGGGGGGACTATGGTAAGCTTCATAATGTGACTGGCTCAACTTTACTGGGGGGGGGGACTATGGTAAGCTTCATAATGTGACTGGCTCAACTTTACTGGGGGGGGGGGGGACTATGGTAAGCTTCATAATGTGACTGGCTCAACTTTACTGGGGGGACTATGGTAAGCTTCATAATGTGACTGGCTCAACTTTACTGGGGGGGGACTATGGTAAGCTTCATAATGTGACTGGCTCAACTTTACTGGGGGGGGACTATGGTAAGCTTTATAATGTGACTGGCTCAACTTTACTGGGGGGGGGACTATGGTGAGCTTCATAATGTGACTGGCTCAACTTTACTGGGGGGGGACTATGGTAAGCTTCATAATGTAACTGGCTCAACTTTACTGGGGGGGGGACTATGGTAAGCTTCATAATGTAACTGGCTCAACTTTACTGGGGGGGGACTATGTTAAGCTTCATAATGTGACTGGCTCAACTTTACTGGGGGGGGGGGACTATGGTAAGCTTCATAATGTGACTGGCTCAACTTTACTGGGGGGGACTATGGTGCTTCATAAGCTTCTTTATAATGTGACTGGCTCAACTTTACTGGGGGGGGACTATGGTAAGCTTCATAATGTAACTGGCTCAACTTTACTGGGGGGGGGACTATGGTAAGCTTCATAATGTGACTGGCTCAACTTTACTGGGGGGGGGGGACTATGGTAAGCTTCATAATGTGACTGGCTCAACTTTACTGGGGGGGGGGGACTATGGTAAGCTTCATAATGTGACTGGCTCAACTTTACTGGGGGGGGGGACTATGGTAAGCTTCATAATGTGACTGGCTCAACTTTACTGGGGGGGACTATGGTAAGCTTCATAATGTGACTGGCTCAACTTTTACTGGGGGGGGGACTATGGTAAGCTTTATAATGTGACTGGCTCAACTTTACTGGGGGGACTATGGTAAGCTTCATAATGTGACTGGCTCAACTTTACTGGGGGGGACTATGGTAAGCTTCATAATGTGACTGGCTCAACTTTACTGGGGGGGGACTATGGTAAGCTTCATAATGTGACTGGCTCAACTTTACTGGGGGGGGACTATGGTAAGCTTCATAATGTGACTGGCTCAACTTTACTGGGGGGGGACTATGGTGAGCTTCATAATGTGACTGGCTCAACTTTACTGGGGGGGGACTATGGTAAGCTTCATAATGTAACTGGCTCAACTTTACTGGGGGGATGACTATGGTAAGCTTCATAATGTGACTGGCTCAACTTTACTGGGGGGGGACTATGGTAAGCTTCATAATGTGACTGGCTCAACTTTACTGGGGGGGGACTATGGTAAGCTTCATAATGTAACTGGCTCAACTTTACTGGGGGGGGGACTATGTTAAGCTTCATAATGTGACTGGCTCAACTTTACTGGGGGGGGGGGACTATGGTAAGCTTCATAATGTGACTGGCTCAACTTTACTGGGGGGGATGACTATGGTAAGCTTCATAATGTGACTGGCTCAACTCTGGGGGGGACTATGGTAAGCTTTTGACTGGCTCAACTTTACTGGGGGGGGACTATGGTAAGCTTCATAATGTGACTGGCTCAACTTTACTGGGGGGGGACTATGGTAAGCTTCATAATGTAACTGGCTCAACTTTACTGGGGGGGGACTATGGTAAGCTTCATAATGTAACTGGCTCAGCTTTACTGGGGGGGACTATGGTAAGCTTCATAATGTAACTGGCTCAACTTTACTCACACAACACGGGGGGGACTATGGTAAGCTTCATAATGTGACTAACTTTACTGGGGGGGGGACTATGGTAACTGGCTCAACTTTACTGGGGGGGGGACTATGGTAAGCTTCATAATGTGACTGGCTCAACTTTACTGGGGGGGGGGGAAGCTTCATAATGTGACTGGCTCAACTTTACTGGGGGGGGGACTATGGTAAGCTTCATAATGTGACTGGCTCAACTTTACTGGGGGGGACTATGGGAAGCTTCATAATGTGACTGGCTCAACTTTACTGGGGGGGACTATGGTAAGCTGGCTCAACTTTACTGGGGGGGGACTATGGTAAGCTTCATAATGTAACTGGCTCAACTTTACTGGGGGGGACTATGGTAAGCTTCATAATGTGACTGGCTCAACTTTACTGGGGGGGACTATGGTAAGCTTCATAATGTGACTGGCTCAACTTTACTGGGGGGGGGGGACTACGGTAAGCTTTATAATGTGACTGGCTCAACTTTACTGGGGGGGGGACTATGGTAAGCTTCATAATGTGACTGGCTCAACTTTACTGGGGGGGGGGACTATGGTAAGCTTCATAATGTGACTGGCTCAACTTTACTGGGGGGGACTATGGTAAGCTTCATAATGTGACTGGCTCAACTTTACTGGGGGAACTATGGTAAGCTTCATAATGTGACTGGCTCAACTTTACTGGGGGGGGGGGACTATGGTAAGCTTCATAATGTGACTGGCTCAACTTTACTGGGGGGGGACTATGGTAAGCTTTATAATGTGACTGGCTCAACTTTACTGGGGGGGGACTATGGTAAGCTTCATAATGTGACTGGCTCAACTTTACTGGGGGGGGACTATGGTAAGCTTCATAATGTGACTGGCTCAACTTTACTGGGGGGGGGGGACTATGGTAAGCTTCATAATGTGACTGGCTCAACTTTACTGGGGGGGGACTATGGTAAGCTTCATAATGTGACTGGCTCAACTTTACTGGGGGGGGGACTATGGTAAGCTTCATAATGTGACTGGCTCAACTTTACTGGGGGGGGGGACTATGGTAAGCTTCATAATGTGACTGGCTCAACTTTACTGGGGGGGACTATGGTAAGCTTCATAATGTGACTGGCTCAACTTTACTGGGGGGGGGACTATGGTAAGCTTCATAATGTGACTGGCTCAACTTTACTAAGCTTCATAATGTAACTGGGGGGACTATGGTAAGCTTCATATTGTGACTGGCTCAACTTTACTGGGGGGGGGGACTATGGTAAGCTTCATAATGTGACTGGCTCAACTTTACTGGGGGGACTATGGTAAGCTTTATAATGTGACTGGCTCAACTTTACTGGGGGGGGGACTATGGTAAGCTTCATAATGTGACTGGCTCAACTTTACTGGGGGGGGGGGGGACTATGGTAAGCTTCATAATGTGACTGGCTCAACTTTACTGGGGGGGGACTATGGTAAGCTTCATAATGTAACTGGCTCAACTTTACTGGGGGGGGACTATGTTAAGCTTCACAATGTGACTGGCTCAACTTTACTGGGGGGGGGGGACTATGGTAAGCTTCATAATGTGACTGGTGAAATGAGGAACGCAATCTGCTTTACGTCTTCAAGTATTGCACAAGTTGACTACAACGTTTATTGAAAAACCATTCTGCGGCTTTTCCCAAATTCCCCCGGTATACCGGCCTGGCCGACTAAATGGTTAACTGGCCAAACTACACACTATGTTTTAAATTGGCAACATGTGAAGTGTTGGTTTCATGAACTGAAATAAAAACCCAGAAATGTTCCATATGCACAAAAAGCTTATTTTTCTACATTTTTTGGCACAAATTTGTTTACAATGAGCATTTCTCCTTTGCCAAGATAATCCATCCACCTGACAGGTGTGGCATATCAAGAAGCTGATTAAACACCATGATCATTACACACCTGCACCTTGTTCTGTAAAATGTGCAGTTTTGTCACACAACACAATGCCACAGACGTCTCAACTTTTGAGGGAGCGTCAATCCGCACGCTGACTGCAGGAATGTCCACCAGAGCTGTTGCCAGAGAATTCGACTAACAGATGCATATCTGTATTCCCAGTCATGTGAAATCCATAGATTTGGGCCTAATGAAATGATTTCAATTGACTGATTTTTCTCATATGAACTGTAACTCAGTAAAATCTTTAAAAAAAATCTTTAATAAAACATTTGTGTTCAGTATAGCAATGATCTAGCTGTCTCTCTGCAGCAGACACATGGTGAGCAATATGTCTGGAACATCGAATCGCAATAAAATCACAGTATCGGATCACAATACATATTGTATAAACCCCAAATTATTGTGATAATATTGTATCATGAGGTCTCTGGCAATTCCCAGCCCTAGTGTGTGTGTGTGTGTGTGTGTGTGTGTGAGAGAGTGCCACAGTGAGGTTATCCACTGTGGTGAACAAGCAAACACGTGATGAATTGCCTGTCATTACTTCATCTTTACTCTGCGATGGCATTTCTCTCTCATTGTCATAGGCTAGTCCTAATTGATTGTATATTTTTTTTTTACAGCCAATGACTGCAGACATTTTTCAAATTGGTCCTAATTGAACAAATGAGTAGAGTATTGTGTAATGATGTGTATTAGCTGTAGTCATTGTTGAAGTGTGTATCATGTCATTGACGTGTGTGTTGTCTCTGTCATTAGACGCCCACTTCCATTAGTGTCAGTTCTACTCTACATGGAGCTCTAGAGAGGAGGAGAGACCTTTATCTGTGAGCTACGCTCGTCACCAGCACCTCTGCACTGCAGCCTTCCCACCTCCACACACTTGAAGACTCTCTGTAGAGCAGCGGTATTCAAAGTCAGGGTCACAACGGGGAAGTGCAGTGGGGTCGCCTCAAAATAAAAAAAATAAACGTGTTTTAATTTATTATTATTATTTTTTTAAAGGTTGTGTCTTTTGGATTTGGGGTTGGGTGGGGTCGTGTGAAATTTGTGCCCCAGAAATTGTGGCTGAAGTCCCTGCTGAAAAGGTTTGAATACCACTGCTGTAGAGTGACTGTGCTGTATCTAACAGTTGTATCTACTGTTGGCATAATGGGGCTGTTCTGTGGCTTTGCAATACATGTTTGAGTCTCTGTCTCCCGTCGTCGTGCAGTGTCTCCCGTCGTCGTGCAGTGTCTCCCGTCGTCGTGCAGTGTCTCCCGTCGTCGTGCAGTGTCTCCCGTCGTCGTGCAGGGTCTCCCGTCGCCGTGCAGGGTCTCCCGTCGTCGTGCAGCGTCTCCACTTTCCTTTTTTTCTACTTGTCACCTGACTGTTCTGTTAGCCCATGATGTCTCATCCTGTGTCAAGTTTCTCTGTGCTCGCTGTGCTCCAATCGATCTCGGGACCTCATGATGATCAAACTGGGCATGCTCCAATTCACATCATCAGTCATCACTCCTCCGGAGAGAACCAGTTAGTCTGCATGCTGCCTCAAACTTCATCTGCAGTGTGTGTGTGTGTGTGAGAGAGAGAGAGAACAGGGTGTCTGGGAATAATCTACTTCTAGGGATTGTCTTTATTATCCAGCACACAGACACATGGCATGGCAGGTAGGGCTAATCTGAGCCTCTAGTCTTTGGTGTGACATGTTTACAAATGAGTTAAACATGAAATGCTGAAATATCTTGAGTCAAGTATTCAACCCCTTGGTTATGGCAAGCCTAAATACACTACCTGACCAAAGGTATGTGAACACTTGCTCGTCGAACATCTCATTCCAAAATCATGGACATTAATATCTAGTTGGTCCACCCTTTGCAGCTATAACAGCCTCCACTCTTCTGGGAAGGCTTTCCACTAGATGTTGGAACATTGCTGCAGGGACTTGCTTCCATTCAGCCACGAGCATTAGTGAGGTCAGGCACTGATGTTGGGCGATTAGGCCTGGCTCACAGTCGGCATACCAAAGTTGTTCGATGGGGTTGAGGTCAGGGCTCTGTGCAGGCCAATCAAGTTCTTCCACACAGATCTCGACAAACCATTTCTGTATGGACCTCGCTTTGTGCATTGAGTTATTGTCATGCTGGAACAGGAAAGGGCCTTCCTCAAACTGTTGACACAGTTGGAAGCACAGAATCGTCTAGAATGTCATTAGCATCTGTAGCGTTAAGATTTCCCTTCACTGGAACTAAGGGGCCCGAACCATGAAAAGCAGCCCCAGATCATTATTCCTCATCCACCAAACTTTACAGTTGGCACTATGCATTTTGGCAGGTATTGTCCTCCTGGCATCCACGAAACACAGATTTGTCCGTTGGACAGCCAGATGGTGAAGCGTAATTCATCATTCCAGAGGACACGTTTCCACTGCTCCAGAGTTCAATGGCGGTGAGCTTTACACCACTCCAACTGACGCTTGGCATTGTGCATGGTGATCTTAGGCTTGTGTGTGGCTGCTCGGCCATGGAAACTCATTTTATGAAGCTCCCAACGAACAGTTCTTATGCTGACATTGCTTCCAGAGGCAGTTTGAAACTCTGAAGTGAGTGTTGCAACCGAGGACAGACGGTTTTTACAAGCAACGTGCTTCAGTTCTGTGAGCTTGTGTGGCCTACCACTTCGCAGCTGAGCCGTTGTTGTTCCTAGATGTTTCCATTTCACAATAACAGCACTTACAGTTGACCGGGGCAGCTCTAGCAGGGCAGAAATTTGACAAGCAGACTTGTTGGAAAGGTGGCATCCTATAATGGTTCCATGTTGAAAGTCACTGAGCTCTTCAGTAAGGCCATTCTACTGCAAATGTTTGTCTATGGAGATTGCACTGCTGTGTGCTCAATTTTATACACTTGTCAGCAACGGGTGTGGCTGAAATAGCCGAATCCTCTAATTTGAAGGGTTGTCCACATACACAAAAGTAAGTTCAAGAGTAAAAATGTGCTAAACAAGTCACAAGTTTCATGTACTCACTCGGTGCACAATAATAAGAGCGTCTGCCAAATGGATAAGAGCGTCTGCCAAATGGCTTAAATGTAATGTAATGTAATAATGTTTGCTCCCCACGAGACACTTGCGTTCAGTCTGCATGGTCATGCAACAATGTTGATGACCATGCTGTTTCCGCTTTGCTTCTTAGCATAAATCCACAAGCGTTATATAATTACACTATTAGTTTGTTTCTTACATCTGCAAATAGCTTGTTTGTCTTAGCAAGTTGTGGCTAAATCGTGTTAGCCGCTAATTCTAATCGCTAGCTAATAAATGTACCGAGTCAGAGCAAACGTAGCTAGCTATACAGCCTGATACCAGTGATGGTGTAGGCCTAAATCAGCGTGTTTGTGCGACCGTATCTTCTGAATGAAAGAGGACTAGGCGACGCATAAGTATGTTGGCTACATGAAGTACGTAAGAGAGAACATTTTGTAGGCAATGATTATAGGGTCCCCTAGGAAACACTGACCAATACTTTGGTTCCTGGTTCCTACCCGGTCATAACTCCTCGCTGGCCTTCTCATTCGTTGTCATGTCTAACACTATTCAACGTACCCATTATTACATTCTATTTCCATGATTCCAATAGTTCACCCAAGTGTTTTGATCAAAATTGGAAGTCAAATCACAATTGCAACATTTGGTTAAAAATAAGACGTAGACTTTTTTTGCCCATATCGTGCAGCCCTACGTGGCAGTGTGGAAATGATCTCAAATTGAATGCAGGAAATGCAGAAATGTATGAAAATGTAGACATTTTCTGGGGGTTGATGTACAATTGAACAGTATAAAACAAAGACCTATTAAAATCACTTACAATGTATGTGTTTCCACCCTAGGGTCACACACTACTCATAAAGCAAATGTAGAACCTCGATTTTTCAAAAACATTAAACATCTACTACCATCAAACCGCAAAAAATGTGAAAGATACTGTGATATGGTATTTTGACAAATCGTTATTAATCACACTTTGGATGGTGTATCAATTCACCCAGTCACTGGAATCAGGCGTCGTCTAACTCAGTTGCCAGAGAGGAAGGAAACCGCTCAGGAATTTCACCATGAGGCCAATGGTGACTTTAAAACAGAGTTCACTGGCTGTGATAACTGACATTGTAGTTACTCCACAGTTTGTGGCGGTCACAATTTTGTCAGCCGGTGATTGTCAAGCAAATAACTGTCGATCTCACGGTAATTGACCGTTAATTAACGTAAACACATTTAGCATCTCGTGGCTCCCACACACAACCTACAAGACACTGACACCGACCTTTGGAACATCTACATTTTAAAAAGTCAAATCCATGTAATATAGCCTACACCTTCACAATAAATCCATTATTTATTTTAGCTCTCAAGAAGCATGGAATGAAGAACATGTAGTCGTATTTCAGAAGAACAGAATAGCATACTAGTTATCCTGATGTGCCTATGTCAAATGGCTGTGGGCTACACTAGTTAATTTAGCAGACAAGATTTGCTTAGAATTCTGTAGCCTTATTTTATAGCATGAAGAATACAGTTGATCAAAGCTGAATAAAAGGACCTTTTCTCTACAAACATTTTAGGGAGTGCGCACATGCGGCTATTTTGTGTAGAGCGGTTAAGGAATAAATGGGTACGCTTAATTTAGGGGCGCAACAGTATTTGGACAAATTCCCTGATGTGTATTAGAGTAGGTAACATGTGAAGTACCATATTCATAGCCCACAATGACTACATCAAACTTGTGACAACACCTTTTTTGGATGCATTTGCTGTTTTGGTTGTTTCAGATTTATTTTGTGCCCAATTTGAAATGTATGCTAAACTATTGCATCATTTTGGATTTACTTTTATCTTTAATTAAAATAGAATATGTTTCTAAGCACTTCTATATTTAATGTGAATGCTACCGTGATTAAAGATAATCCTGAATGAATCATGATAAGTGCGAAAGTTAGACACAAATATCATACCTCCAATACATGATAATCTCTCACCATTATACTAAGAGGTTAGCATTTTTTGTGTGTGTGTGTGTGGGGGGGGGTTATGATATTTGTGGGTCACTAGATATTTTGTTACCTCCCAGTTAGTTGGGGTGAACGCTCAGCTTAATCACCCATAGGGCCCCTCAAGATGGCGCTGGCAGAGATGGTCGCATCGCTTCTAGTCCTTAAAAACTATGCACTATTTAATTTAAAAAAAATGTATGTATTATTTCTTACTTTGTTAGCCCAGAAAATCTTAAGTCTTATTACATACAGCCAGGAAGAACTTACTAACTTACTTACTAACCACCAAAAATACAACTTCCCTGAAGCGGATCCTTTGTTCGCACCACCCAGGACATTGGATCTAATCCCAGAGGCCGAGCCAAAACAACGTTGCCACAGAAGAGGTAGACGAAGCGGTGTCCTGGCCAGACTTCTAAGGCATGCACACGCCACCCACCGTTTCTGAGTATATTGCTCTCCAGTGTACATTCTCTAGACTACAAGGTCGATGAAATTAGGGCAAGGGTTGCTTTCCAGGGAGACATCAGAGATTGTAACATTTTCTGTTTCACGGAAATATTGCTCTTTCGGGGTATGTTGTCGGAGTCAGTACAGCCACCGGGATTCTTCATGTGTCGCGCTAAAATAAATAAACATCTCTCTGGGAAGAAGGGCGGGAGTGTATGCTTCATAATTAACGACTCATGGTGTAATCGTAACAACATACAGGAACTCAAGTCGTTCTGTTCACCTGACCTATAATTCCTTACAATCAAATGCCGACCATATTATCTCCCAAGGGAATTCTCGTCAGTTATTGTCACCGCCGTGTATATCCCCCCTCAAGCCGATACCACGGCTGACCTCAAGGCACTTCACTGGACTCTATGCAAACTGGAAACCATATAGCATGAGGCTGCATTAATTGTAGCTGGGGATTTTAACAAAGCAAATTTGAGAACAAGGCTACCTAAATTCTATCAGCATATTGATTGTAGCACTCGTGCGGGCAATACACTGGATCACTGCTACTCTAACTTCCACGATGCATACAAGGCCCTCGCCCGCCCTCCCTTCGCCAAATCCCCGTCCATGACTCCATTTTGCTCCTACCGTCCTACAGGCAGAAACTCAAACAGGATGTTCCCGTGACAAGAACTATTCAACGCTGGGAAATGTTCCGTGCAGCCTCGGAGAATAACATCGATTTCTATCCTGATTCGTTGAGTTAGTTTATAAGGAAGTGTATAGAAGATGTTGTACCCACTGTGACTAAAACCTACCCTAACCAGAAACCGTGGATAGATGGCGGCATTTGCGCAAAACTGAAAGTGTGAACCACCGCATTTAACCATGGATGATGACTGGGAATATGGTTGAATATAAACAGTGTAGTTATTCCCTCCGCAAGGCAATCAAACAAGCGAAATGTTGGTATAAGGACAAAGTCGGGTTGAAATTCAATGGTTCAGTCTCAAGACGTATGTGACCGGTTCTACAGGCAATTATGGATTACAAAAACAAAACCAGCCATGTCACGGACAACAACGTCTTGCCTCCAGACAAACTAAACACCTTCTTTGGAGGATAATACAGTGCCACCGACGCGGCCTGCTACCAAGGACTGCGGGCCTCTCCTTCTCAGTGGCCGTAAGATATTTAAATGTGTTAACCCTTGCAGGGCTGCCGGCCCAGATGGCATCCCTTGCTGCATGCGCAGACTAGCTGACTGGCGTGTTTACGGACATATTCAATCTCTTCCTATCCCAGTCTGCTGTCCCAACATGCTTCAAGATTGCCACCATTGTTCCTGTACCCAAGAAGGCAAATTTAACTGAACAAAATCTATATCGCCCCATAGCACTCACTTCTGTCATCATGAATTGCTTTGAGAGACGAGTCAAATATCATAGCACCTCCACCTCTTACCTGCCACCCTAGACCCACTTCAATTCACATACAGCCCCAATGGGTCCGCAGACGACGCAATCGCCATCACACTGTATATTGCCCTATCCCATCTGGACAAGAGGAATACCTATGTAAGAATGCTGTTCATCGACTACAGCTCATCATTCAACACCATAGTACCCTCCAAGCTCATCATTAAGCTTGAGGCCCTGTGTCTCAACCCCTCCCTGTGCAATATGGTCTTGGACTTTCTGACGGGCGGCCCCCAGGTGGTGAAGGTAGGAAATAACATCTCCACTTCGCTGATCCTCAACACTGCGCACACACCTTTGTGGGGCCCCAAACTCGAAATGGTCCACCCACACAGACAGTGTGGTGAAGAAGGTGCAACAGTGCCTCTTTAACCTCAGGAGGCTGAAGAAATTTGGTTTGTCACCTAAAACCCTCACACATTTTTACAGATGCACAATCGAGAGCATCCTGTCGGGCTGTATCACCACCTGGTACGGCAACTGCAATGCCCACAACCGCAGGGCTCTCCAGAGGGTAGTGAGGTCTGCACAACGCATCACTGGGGGCAAACTACCTGCCCTCCAGAACACCTACAGCACCCAATGTCGCAGGAAGGCCAAAAAGATCATCAAGGACAACAACCACCCGAGCCACTGGCTGTTCACCCTGCTACCATACAGAATGAGAGGTCAGTACAGGTGCATCAAAGCTAGGATCGAGAGAATGCAATACAGCTTCTATCTCAAGCTTAAACAGCCGTCACTAACACAGAGAAGCTGCTGCCTACATACAGACTCGAAAATCATTGGCCACTTTAATAAATGGGTCACTAATCACTTTAATAATGTTTACATATCTTTCAATTCTCATCTCATATTTTATACCATCTATTGCATCTTGCCTATGATGCTCGGTCATCTCTCATCCACATATTTATATGTGCATATTCTTATTCCATCCCTTTAGATTTGTGTGTATTAGTTGTTGTGGAATTAGATTACTTGTTAGATATTACTGCACAAGAGTTTCGCTACACTCGCATCAACATCTGCTAACCATGTGTATGTGACCAATAAAATTTGATTTGATTTTTGCTCTGGTCAAAAGTAATGCACTATATGGGGAATAGTGTGCCCTTTGGGACATGCCCATAGTATACAGTGGCTATGGGTGATTACATATCAGTGTAACTAACCACATGAATGCTTATCATATCTCCAGAACCACAATTACATTTGCCCTCTAAGATTAGGTCAGTTCTCCAACTGTCCTCTGAGGCAGCTCATGTGAATCAAACACCTTATGCTGAGAGTTTACCCCATCTAACTGGGAGGCAGAGGTGGAAAACGTAACCAACCGTCATACTTGAGTAAAAGTAAAGATACCTTAATTAATAGAAAAATGACTCAAGTAAAACTCACCCAGTAAAATTTTACTTGAGTAAAAGTCTAAAAGTATTTGGTTTGAAATATATTTAAGTAGTAAAAGTATGTCATTTCAAATTCCTTATTAAGCAAACCAGATGGCACCATTTTTTAAATTTATTTTAATTTTTAAATTTGCGTAAAGCTACAGGCACACTCCAACATTCCCAAGCGAAGCATGTCGGTTTAGTGACCCTGCCAGATCAGAGGTAGTAGGGATGACAAGGGATGTTCGCTTGATAAGTGTGTGAATTTGTCTATTTTCCTGTCCTGCTCAGCATTCAAAATGAAATGAGTTCCCTTTGGTGTCAGGGAAAATGTATGGAGTAAAAAGTACACTATTTTCTTAAAGAATGCAGTGAAGTAAAAGTGTCAAATATTAATAGGAAAGTACAGATACCTCAAACTCCTTAAGTTGTATTTTAAAATAATTTTTCGTAAGTACTTTACATCACTGCTGTGAGGTATTTTCGGCTACTAATTGGTGAATTAATACTGTATCCTCACTGGACTATTGCCATTTATCGTACAGATAGTCTGGAGCAGACGGAGTCCCTGCACAATGCTTTATTGGCTGGCTGGCTGGCTGGTAGCTGTTCTGACTGGCTGGCTGGCTGGTAGCTGGCTGGCTGGCTGGTAGCTGTTCTGGCAGGCTGGTAGCTGTTCTGGCAGGCTGGTAGCTGTTCTGGCAGGCTGGTAGCTGTTCTGGCTGGCTGGTAGCTGTTCTGGCTGGCTGGCTGGCTGGCTGGCTGGTAGCTGTTCTGGCTGGTAGCTGTTCTGGCTGGCTGGTAGCTGTTCTGGCTGTTCTGACTGGCTGATAGCTGTTCTGACTGGCTGATAGCTGTTCTGACTGGCTGGTAGCTGTTCTGACTGGCTGGTAGCTGTTCTGACTGGCTGGTAGCTGTTCTGACAGGCTGGTAGCTGTTCTGACAGGCTGGTAGCTGTTCTGACAGGCTGGTAGCTGTTCTGACTGGCTGGTAGCTGTTCTGACTGGCTGGTAGCTGTTCTGACTGGCTGGTAGCTGTTCTGACTGGCTGGTAGCTGTTCTGACTGGCTGGTAGCTGTTCTGGCTGGCTGGCTGGCTGGTAGCTGTTCTGGCTGGCTGGTAGCTGTTCTGACTGGCTGGTAGCTGTTCTGGCTGGCTGGCTGGTAGCTGTTCTGGCTGGCTGGCTGGCTGGCTGGCTGGCTAGTAGCTGTTCTGGCTGACTGGCTGGTAGCTGTTCTGGCTGGCTGGCTGGTAGCTGTGCTGGCTGGCTGGTAGCTGTTCTGGTGTGCTGGCTGGCTGGTAGCTGTTCTGGCTGGCTGGCTGGCTGGCTGGTAGCTGTTCTGTGGTGTTCTGGCTGGTAGCTGTTCTGGTGTTCTGGCTGGCTGGTAGCTATTCTGTGGCGTTCTGGCTGTGTGGCTGTTCTCGTGTTCTGGCTGGCTGGCTGGTAGCTGTTCTGGCTGGCTGGCTGGTAGCTGTTCTGGCTGGCTGGCAGGCTGGCTGGTAGCTGTGCTGGCTGGCTGGCTGGCTGGTAGCTGTTCTGGTGTGCTGGCTGGCTGGTAGCTGTTCTGGCTGGCTGGCTGGCTGGCTGGTAGCTGTTCTGTGGTGTTCTGGCTGGTAGCTGTTCTGGTGTTCTGGCTGGCTGGTAGCTGTTCTGTGGCGTTCTGGCTGTGTGGCTGTTCTCGTGTTCTGGCTGGCTGGCTGGTAGCTGTTCTGTGGTCTGACTACTGTAACTAAGCCTGAACTATAGTGTTGTAGCTAGCCTGGCAAGGGAGTGGAGCTTAGGCTTCTCTGGCTTGGGTGTGGCAGGCATCTCTTTGTTGGAACAGCTGGGCTGTGTGGAGGGGGGATTGGGGGTGGACTTAGTAACCAACCACGTGGCTAGTGCTCCATAAACACCACATGGAGGAGAGCAGAGCAGTAGAGCACATTTCACAGCAGCACTGAGGGTGACAACAAAGCACAGAGAGTGAGAGAGAAAGACGGACATACACACGCTCCTTTGTTCTTTCTCTCTGTCACTTGCTCATTGGTCATCACAAAGGCATCTTGCCCCACCCTCCTTTTGTCTTGTTCTCCTGCGTTCTCATACGTTCACCTTCTCTCTCTCTTTGTGCACTGGGTGTATCTCTCTCCTGGACCTCCTCTCAGCCCATGCTGCTTGAGGACTGCAGTACTGATGCTGGTAGTAATAGTTATTCTGCTCTGCTGCCTCGTTCCCATTAGAGGAGATCGCTAGCCATATGCTGCACATCGTGTTCTGTGGGGTTTGTGCAGTGTGCACACACACACACACACACACAGTCATTTGCATCAGTGAGATATCTAGACGTGGAGCATGCTGCATGCGATGAAGGGTTACTGTTCGGCCATAATAGAAGGCATTAACAACCAGTATGTAGCCAAACTCCTTACTGCTCTGCTGTAGAACAGGGACACTGCTCCAGTTACTGTCAGACAGGAGTCTAGCTCAGTATAGTGCAGTCAGGAGGCTAACCCCTACCTACATGTACATATTACCTCGACTAACCTGTACCCCCACACATTGACTTGGTGCCCGCTGTATATAAAGCCCTGTTATTGTTATTTCATTTTTTTTCTCTTTTGTTTATTTTGTAAATATTTTCTTAACTGCATTGCTTGTTAAGGACTTGTAAGTAAAGCATTTCAGGCTAAGGTCGACTCCTGTTGTATTCTGCGCATGTGACAAATCAAATTTGATTTGAGAAGATAGTTCTGTCCTGAGTGTCAGCCAGGAGTCTAGGTGGGTTAGCTGCAGATGCCTTCCTCCCAGTCTCCCAGTCCCATCTCTGACCAGATGCCTCCCTCCCAGTCCCATCTCTGATCAGATGCCTCCCTCCCAGTCCCATCTCTGACCAGATGCCTCCCTCCCTCCCAGTCCCATCTCTGACCAGATGCCTCCCTCCCTCCCAGTCCCATCTCTGACCAGATGCCTCCCTCCCTCCCAGTCCCATCTCTGACCAGATGCCTCCCTCCCTCCCAGTCCCATCTCTGACCAGATGCCTCCCTCCCTCCCAGTCCCATCTCTGACCAGATGCCTCCCTCCCTCCCAGTCCCATCTCTGACCAGATGCCTCCCTCCCTCCCAGTCTCCCAGTCCCATCTCTGATCAGATGTCTTCCTCCCAGTCCCATCTCTGACCAGATGCCTCCCTCCCAGTCTCCCAGTCCCATCTCTGACCAGATGCCTCCCTCCATCCCAGTCCCATCTCTGACCAGATGCCTGCCTCCCTCCCTCCCTCCCTCCCTCCCTCCCTCCCTCCCTCCCTCCCTCCCTCCCTCCCTCCCTCCCTCCCTCCCTCCCTCCCTCCCTCCCTCCCTCCATCCCAGTCCCATCTCTGACCAGATGCCTACCTCCCTCCCTCCCTCCCTCCCTCCCTCCCAGTCCCATCTCTGATCAGCCTCAGGGAGCTGTAAAGGGCAGTGACCTGTTTGTTGGAAGTTTGGCCTCAGGCAGACCGACATGTCAAGGGCAGCGGTTAACGAACATAAACATCACTTTCTCTTTCATTCTATTGACTATTATTGTATTTTATATCATGTTATGTGGGCATTTTGTGTTTTGAATTGGTCGCCTATAAGAAAACTCTATACAGCTAAATGTGATGTGAGTTGATAGTGCTGTAATGTGAGTTGATATCATTAGCAGGCTGATAGTGCTGTAATGTGAGTTGATATCATTAGCAGGCTGATAGTGATGTGAGTTTATATCATTAGCAGGCTGATAGTGATGTGAGTTGATATCATTAGCAGGCTGATAGTGATGTGAGTTTATATCATTAGCAGGCTGATAGTGATGTGAGTTTATATCATTAGCAGGCTGATAGTGATGTGAGTTTATATCATTAGCAGGCTGATAGTGATGTGAGTTTATATCATTAGCAGGCTGATAGTGATGTGAGTTTATATCATTAGCAGGCTGATAGTCATGTGAGTTTATATCATTAGCAGGCTGATAGTCATGTGAGTTGATATCATTAGCAGGCTGATAGTGATGTGAGTTTATATCATTAGCAGGCTGATAGTCATGTGAGTTGATATCATTAGCAGGCTGATAGTGATGTGAGTTTATATCATTAGCAGGCTGATAGTGATGTGAGTTTATATCATTAGCAGGCTGATAGTGATGTGAGTTTATATCATTAGCAGGCTGATAGTGATGTGAGTTTATATCATTAGCAGGCTGATAGTGATGTGAGTTGATATCATTAGCAGGCTGATAGTCATGTGAGTTGATATCATTAGCAGGCTGATAGTGATGTGAGTTTATATCATTAGCAGGCTGATAGTGATGTGAATTGATATCATTAGCAGGCTGATAGTCATGTGAGTTTATATCATTAGCAGGCTGATAGTCATGGGAGTTTATATCATTAGCAGGCTGATAGTGCTGTAATGTGAGTTTATATCATTAGCAGGCTGATAGTGATGGGAGTTGATATCATTAGCAGGCTGATAGTGCTGTAATGTGAGTTGATATCATTAGCAGGCTGATAGTGATGGGAGTTTATATCATTAGCAGGCTGATAGTGATGTGAGTTTATATCATTAGCAGGCTGATAGTGATGTGAGTTGATATCATTAGCAGGCTGATAGTGATGTGAGTTTATATCATTAGCAGGCTGATAGTGATGTGAGTTTATATCATTAGCAGGCTGATAGTCATGTGAGTTTATATCATTATGGGAGTTGATATCATTAGCAGGCTGATAGTCATGTGAGTTGATATCATTAGCAGGCTGATAGTGATGGGAGTTGATATCATTAGCAGGCTGATAGTGATGTGAGTTGATATCATTAGCAGGCTGATAGTGATGTGAGTTTATATCATTAGCAGGCTGATAGTCATGTGAGTTGATATCATTAGCAGGCTGATAGTGATGTGAGTTGATATCATTAGCAGGCTGATAGTGATGTGAGTTGATATCATTAGCAGGCTGATAGTGATGTGAGTTGATATCATTAGCAGGCTGATAGTGATGGGAGTTGATATCATTAGCAGGCTGATAGTGATGTGAGTTGATATCATTAGCAGGCTGATAGTGATGGGAGTTGATATCATTAGCAGGCTGATAGTGCTGTAATGGGAGTTTATATCATTAGCAGGCTGATAGTGCTGTAATGGGAGTTTATATCATTAGCAGGCTGATAGTGCTGTGATGGGAGTTGATATCATTAGCAGGCTGATAGTGATGGGAGTTGATATCATTAGCAGGCTGATAGTGATGGGAGTTGATATCATTAGCAGGCTGATAGTGATGGGAGTTGATATCATTAGCAGGCTGATAGTGATGGGAGTTGATATCATTAGCAGGCTGATAGTGATGGGAGTTGATATCATTAGCAGGCTGATAGTGCTGTGTGGGAGTTGATATCATTAGCAGGCTGATAGTGATGGGAGTTGATATCATTAGCAGGCTGATAGTGATGGGAGTTGATATCATTAGCAGGCTGATAGTGCTGTAATGTGAGTTGATATCATTAGCAGGCTGATAGTGCTGTGAGTTGATATCATTAGCAGGCTGATAGTGATGGGAGTTGATATCATTAGCAGGCTGATAGTGCTGTAATGTGAGTTGATATCATTAGCAGGCTGATAGTGCTGTGTGGGAGTTGATATCATTAGCAGGCTGATTAGTTGCTCTTAAGAGATGAATTTGCCTGCATCTTGTTTGTGCATATTGGCCTATTTTCTTTTATACTTCACCACCTGATGAGGAAGTGTGAACTCAAAACACATTAGCTAGATGGCTAACCTTAAATATGTTGTTGCTAGATAGCCATGTAAGTGAGCTAACAGTAGGTACATTTATTAATGTCCAACAGAAACTGGCCATTGGTAGGCCTATATATCAACTATTCACTGCAAATGCCGCGCTCCGCTCTGTCCCGCTAGCACATCATCACCATACATTCTCTGTTTGTAAAGTGGTGCTATTTCCTAAATATTAAGTGTTAAGAAATGATAGTTTATGCTGACAGAAAGCAGACTCTCCCCTCTTTAACAACAGTAACCGTAGTTGTTTTCAAAGTTTTCCCCACAATTACAACTGTCATATGGGGCGGCAGGGTAGCCTAGTGGTTAGAGCGTTGGACTAGTGACCGGAATGTTGAAAGTTCAAACCCCCGAGCTGACAAGGTACAAATCTGTCGTTCTGCCCCTGAACAGGCAGTTAACCCACTGTTCCTAGGCCGTCATTGAAAATAAGAATTTGTTCTTAACTGACCTTAAATAAAGGTAAAATAAATAAATAAAAATATGCCTGCGCTTATCAAAATGCATCTCTCCCTTTTCCCTCTGTGAGCAAAGTGGGGTGAGACGGGCAGTGAAACGGGGATGGAGCAGATACAGGACAATGACATTTTAGTACATGCTGCTAATGGCTAAATAGTTAATTAGCCAGACTAGGCTATTCAATATACTTTCAATTAGGGTAAGTGTATCAAGTGTGCCCTCTTAATATTGGCACCCTGGGTAAATATGAGGAGAAATGTCTGAACAAATTCTTTACTGTTTATCCTCTGTTCCTAGGCCGTCATTGAAAATAAGAATTTGTTCTTTAACTGACTTGCCTAGTAATATAAAGGTTAAAAAAATAAAAAATTGGTCTTCATTCAAAAATATTCACAAAATCAAACATTTTAATTGACACACAGGCTAAGTTCCCATAGTCATCCATCACTGTGGGAAAGAACTGAGATTACAGTAATAATGTGCGACAAAACGTTGTTGAGCTGCACAAATTAGACAATGGCTATAAGAAAATAGCTCAACTGTTGAAAATGCCCTTTTCCACTATCAGGGAAATAATTAAGAAGTAAGGTTTTGCCATAGCTGTCCCAGTCCTCTGGCCTAAACCCCATAGAAAACCTGTGGGATGAGTTGAAGAGGAGAGTCCACAAGCGTGGACCTGGGAATCTGAAGGATCTGGAGAGATTCTGTATGGAGGAATGGTCTCAGATCCCTTGTCATGTGTTCTCCATCCTCATTACGCATTATAGGAGACTCGGGGCTGTTATCTTCAGAAAAGGGAGGTTACAGGAAGTATTGAATGAAGGGGTGAATAATTTGAATGAGAGGATAAACGTTAGACATTATTTTCACAGCCCATTTTGCTCATATTTACGGGTGCCAATATTAGTGGGCGGCAGGGTTGCCTAGTGGTTAGAAGTTCAAACCCCTGAGCTGACAAGGTACAAATCTGTCATTCTGCCCCTGAACAGGCAGTTAACCCACTGTTCCTAGGCCGTCATTGAAAATAAGAATTTGTTCTTAACTGATTTGCCTAGTTAAATAAAGGAAAAATTAAATGAATCCCACTTAAATCTAAGTTTAGACATTTCTAACATACTACCCAAACTTTTCTAAGAAAAGTGGAGATAAAATGAAAGATGAATCTCTTGGGGAAGTTTTATAACTTTACTTACAACATTTGAAAAAATATGTGAAAGTCTGGACTGTGCTTAATAATGAGTACTGAGAGTAACTCTTTAAGACCACAGGTGTTCCAAATCAGCCCACCTCTCAAATAATCCAATTTAATTCACTTCCAAATGTTCAAAACTTAACTGAAATGTCTTTAAAATGTGATTTTATATTAACCTCCCCTAAAGTTAAAAAAATAAACTGATCGTTACTATTCATCATGAAATGAGATCAGAGATCAATGTGGATTTAGGCTTTTGTTCTTGTCAACCAGTATACACCTGATTCAACTAATCATAGACTTCAGTCAAGACATACTTAGTTGAATCAGGTGTGTTATTGCTTGTTTAGAACCCAACCCTGCACCCACACCGGTCCTCTGTGGATAGAAGTCATACAACCCAACCCTGCACCCACACCGGTCCTCTGTAGATAAGTCATACAACCCAACCCTGCACCCACACCGGTCCTCTGTAGATAAGAAGTCATACAACCCAACCCTGCACCCACACTGGTCCTCTGTGGATAAGAAGTCATACAACCCAACCCTGCACCCACACTGGTCCTCTGTAGATAAGAAGTCATACAACCCAACCCTGCACCCACACTGGTCCTCTGTAGATAAGAAGTCATACAACCCAACCCTGCACCCACACCGGTCCTCTGTGGATAAGTCATACAACCCAACCCTGCACCCACACCGGTCCTCTGTGGATAGAAGTCATACAACCCAACCCTGCACCCACACTGGTCCTCTGTAGATAAGTCATACAACCCAACCCTGCACCCACACCGGTCCTCTGTGGATAGAAGTCATACAACCCAACCCTGCACCCACACTGGTCCTCTGTGGATAAGTCATACAACCCAACCCTGCACCCACACCGGTCCTCTGTAGATAAGTCATACAACCCAACCCTGCACCCACACTGGTCCTCTGTGGATAGAAGTCATGCGAGACAACCCTGCACCCACACCGGTCCTCTGTGGATAAGAAACCATGTTTTAGCCTTGTGCTTGACGTAGCTTACCTTGTGTTAGCCTTATAGTTAGCTTTGTCTTCCAGGCTTCCTCTCTCAACTCAACTGGCAAATGAGACGAGCCATCAGTGGAGTTAACATTAGCCTCATCCGCTAGACTAATCAGGCCATGGTATGCCTGGTTCATATTGACAGTGTGATTTAAAACCCCTAGGCCCAGCAGCTATAGTGTGGGGATAGAGCATTTTTACTACAGGGCACAGGAACAAGAGGCATTTATCAGTCTGTGGTGTAGTGACATTACTGTGTGCTATTCCTCCCCTGTTCGTTGGTTGTGTGTATGTAGGCTACTCTATGTCCCTATTTGATGTGAGACATGTATTAGTGGTCTAGATTTGGAGGTTGTGTGCATTGATTAGCTAAACCAAAACAAAAGCCTCAGGCAGACCTGAACATAGGCCTCTCACTACACCACTATGCAGGCTGCTCTGCTCCCATTATACATCCTCATGACCTGGCCAGTGCTCAGGCAGACCTGAACATAGGCCTCTCACTACACCACTATGCAGGCTGCTCTGCTCCCATTATACATCCTCATGACCTGGCCAGTGCTCAGGCAGACCTGAACATAGGCCTCTCACCACCACTATGCAGGCTGCTCTGCTCCCATTATACATCCTCATGACCTGGGGTGGCCTGGCACGACCTGGCCAGTGCTCAGGCAGGCCTGAACATAGGCCTCTCACTACACCACTATGCAGGCTGCTCTGCTCCCATTATACATCCTCATGACCTGGCCAGTGCTCAGGCAGGCCTGAACATAGGCCTCCCACTACACCACTATGCAGGCTGCTCTGCTCCCATTATACATCCTCATGACCTGGGGTGGCCTGGCACGACCTGGCCAGTGCTCAGGCAGGCCTGAACATAGGCCTCTCACTACACCACTATGCAGGCTGCTCTGCTCCCATTATACATCCTCATGACCTGGCCAGTGCTCAGGCAGGCCTGAACATAGGCCTCCCACTACACCACTATGCAGGCTGCTCTGCTCCCATTATACATCCTCATGACCTGGGGTGGCCTGGCACGACCTGGCCAGTGCTCAGGCAGGCCTGAACATAGGCCTCTCACTACACCACTATGCAGGCTGCTCTGCTCCCATTATACATCCTCATGACCTGGGGTGGCCTGGCACGACCTGGCCAGTGCTCAGGCAGGCCTGAACATAGGCCTCTCACTACACCACTATGCAGGCTGCTCTGCTCCCATTATACATCCTCATGACCTGGCCAGTGCTCAGGCAGGCCTGAACATAGGCCTCTCACTACACCACTATGCAGGCTGCTCTGCTCCCATTATACATCCTCATGACCTGGGGTGGCCTGGCACGACCTGGCCAGTGCTCAGGCAGGCCTGAACATAGGCCTCTCACTACACCACTATGCAGGCTGCTCTGCTCCCATTATACATCCTCATGACCTGGCCAGTGCTCAGGCAGGCCTGAACATAGGCCTCCCACTACACCACTATGCAGGCTGCTCTGCTCCCATTATACATCCTCATGACCTGGGGTGGCCTGGCATGACCTGGCCAGTGCTCAGGCAGGCCTGAACATAGGCCTACCACTACACCACTATGCAGGCTGCTCTGCTCCCATTATACATCCTCATGGCCTGGCCAGTGCTCAGGCAGGCCTGAACATAGGCCTACCACTACACCACTATGCATGCTGCTCTGCACCCATTATACATCCTCATGACCTGGGGTGGCCTGGCACGACCTGGCCAGTGCTCAGGCAGGCCTGAACATAGGCCTCCCACTACACCACTATGCAGGCTGCTCTGCACCCATTATACATCCTCATGGCCTGGGGTGGCCTGGCACGACCTGGCCAGTGCTCAGGCAGGCCTGAACATAGGCCTCCCACTACACCACTATGCTGGCTGCTCTGCTCCCATTATACATCCTCATGACCTGGGGTGGCCTGGCACGACCTGGCCAGTGCTCAGGCAGGGTAGTGATGTAAATAAGCTTAGCAGCAGGCCTCAGTCATGTGACCACCAACACAGGCATTTAACTGTCAGATCACAGACTGGGAGAAAGGGGTGATGGATGCTGGGTAAGACAAGCTGTCCTGTTTCATAACGGACTCTGTCTGGGCTGGGGACAGGGTTAGGTAGGTGAGACAGACTAGAATTAGACTGCTGTTCTACTGCCCGCTGGGCATGGGTGGAGGAGTGAATGCGGATTGGCTTTGAGGAGGGGGCATAGACTTTGGCTACTGACTTCGTCTTTCCCCAAGAAAAAGTTGTGCCGATCAGTTGAAGAAACCCTTTGTCAAGGTCCTAATCTAACAAAACATCACAATGTTATCATAATATATGCACAAACTGTTCCGAATTGTTTCGGCTGTGAATTATGCAGACTCCTTTAGACTGAGTGCTATGGCCAACTGTCTGGGATGTAAACACAGTGTCTCTCCCCTGCCTGCAGAGTATTGTAAACACAACTATCAGGGATGTAAACACAGTGTCTCCCCTGCCTGCAGAGTATTGTAAACACAACTGTCTGGGATGTAAACACAGTGTCTCCCCTGCATGCAGAGTATTGTAAACACAACTGCCCTCTAGTCAATGGGCGGGGGTGTTGATTTGACATTCACGTTAATCTGACTTTTCTTCACTGTTTTCCTGATGGTACGTTGTCATGAATGTAAACAAAATCCTACTATATCTGACTCACTAACGTAACGTTTCTTGACTCAACATGTTGAAGTGAGGTGGAGAGGTCTTTGCCTGGTTTTGTTTTGTTTACAAATAGGCCATTTCTCTCTGCAGGTTTCTCCCTCCTCCTTCCCTCCGTCCGCCGGCAGGTGGCAGGCAGCAGGTCGCCATGGAGAACTCGTCTGTGGCGTCAGCGTCCTCAGAGGCTGGCAGCACGCGCTCGCAGGAGATTGAGGAGCTGGAGCGCTTCATCGACAGCTACGTGCTGGAGTACCAGGTGCAAGGCCTGCTGGGAGATAAGAACGAGGCAGACGTGGACGGAGACAACAAGCCCCAGTCCCACATCTCACAGGTTCGCTAAAGCTGAAAGGGATCAGATCCAACATGGTTACAGTAATGATAAGGGCCATGGCTGATGAACCAGAGCCAACATGGCTACAGTAATGATAAGGGCCATGGCTGATGAACCAGAGCCAACATGGCTACAGTAATGATAAGGGCCATGGCTGATGAACCAGAGCCAACATGGCTACAGTAATGATAAGGGCCATGGCTGATGAACCAGAGCCAACATGGCTACAGTAATGATAAGGGCCATGGCTGATGAACCAGAGCCAACATGGCTACAGTAATGATAAGGGCCATGGCTGATGAACCAGAGCCAACATGGCTACAGTAATGATAAGGGCCATGGCTGATGAACCAGAGCCAACATGGCTACAGTAATGATGAGGGCCATGGCTGATGAACCAGAGCCAACATGGCTACAGTAATGATAAGGGCCATGGCTGATGAACCAGAGCCAACATGGCTACAGTAATGATAAGGGCCATGGCTGATGAACCAGAGCCAACATGGCTACAGTAATGATAAGGGCCATGGCTGATGAACCAGAGCCAACATGGCTACAGTAATGATAAGGGCCATGGCTGATGAACCAGAGCCAACATGGCTACAGTAATGATAAGGGCCATGGCTGATGAACCAGAGCCAACATGGCTACAGTAATGATAAGGGCCATGGCTGATGAACCAGAGCCAACATGGCTTCAATAAATGCAAATGTGCAAAGCATTAAAATTACTGGAAATAATCAAGGTCATGCTGTTATGATAATGCAACTGTTAACATTTCTGCTGAACTTCCGATTGCACTGAAACCCAAACCTGGCTGCTCCCATACATAAATACACAGTAAACTGGGGTAGTTTACCCCATGGGATATATTCCAAGCTGAGCAGCATTCACAAAATAGCCAAGCTAAAATTAGTGGACCACACGAACCAGCTGGTAAGTGGAGGGAGGAGGAGAGATTTGTAAATGTCATTCATTTCACCAGGACAGAATTGTGTAAAAATAGTCATTCTCTCTTCCTGCCCTTTTGTAACTTCCTTTCCCTCCTCTCTCACTCTCACCTAGTGGACAGAGGACTGCAATGACAGGAAAGATGGGAGTTGGTCATCCTCACGGGGGAGGGGCTCCACCAAACCGGTGAGTTCCTGGTAATCTGGACTGTGTTTGGCATACAGGCTGGCTGAGGATGAGGTTGGGTCCCTGAGTAGAACACACAGCAGTGCTGAGGCCCAATGTCCAATACCCCACCCAAACCCTATCCCTCCCACCCAATCCAACTCTGTCATTGACCAGGGTGGAAACGAGCTCTCAGTGACAGCCAAGGTTACTAACAGATGGCTCCAATTAAAAAATACATACAGCACAGATATTGCTTCTGTTTCATTGGGTATCCACTTGTCTGCTTATGTAGCAAATGCCCATAGGACACAACCATCAAAAGCAAGCGTCATACTAAAAGTGAGCAGATGCATTTTGAATGTAACTTATTTAATTTCTGATGATGGTAAATGACATATCTCAGTTCGAGGCTCTGCCGACGTGTAGGATGGCTGAAGACAAGTGCTCATCATCTGCAAATTGTAGGCCTAACTAGGGGTGTGAACGTTTAAATGTTAAAACGTTTAAACAATATTAGGTTCTTTAATGTTAAGAAAAAACCCTAAATGATAAATGATTTTAGTATTTTTTTTCCCCACAAAATTTGAATCACAGTGCAGTTATCACAAACATCATTTTCCGTGTTATAACCCAACCAGATGATGGGCTCTAAAGGGGAAGTTTAATATGATGCAATATGATGTAAATGCAGAAAGTAAACAGCGTTGTAGGTCAATTTCCTCAACAACTGAGAGTGTTGAAGCGCGATGCTCAACCTCTCCGCTATCTTGGTGCCCCTGGCAACCACACACAACGGTAGTATAGCAACCAATCAGTTTCCTCCGTTCCAAAAATATTTACGAGTTGATTCCTAGCGGAATTGAATCTTGACACTCAGAAATGGGAGTCAACACCAGGAGTCGATATGCAAGTAGTTAGAAATCTATTATATTGACAGAAATCTATTATATTGACAGCAACTCCACACCTCTGCGTCGTCATCATGAACAGTTGGCAGAGAAAGGCAAGCAACAGCTAAGTGCTGTATGACAATACTTAGTGAAGTTAAATGAGGAAATGCAAACATTGTGAGGTGGAATTGAGGTACAGTAATGGTAGTACGGGGGGGTCTGTAATGGTAGTACGGGGGGGTCTGTAATGGTAGTACGGGGGGGTCTGTAATGGTAGTACGGGGGCGGTAATGGTAGTACGGGGGGGTAATGGTAGTACGGGGGGTAATGGTAGTACGGGGGCAGTGGTAATGGTAGTACGGGGGGGTAATGGTAGTGTGGGGGGCAGTGGTAATGGTAGTACGGGGGGGTGGTAATGGTAGTGCGGGGCGGTGGTAATGGTAGTACGGGGGCGGTAATGGTAGTACGGGGGGGCGGTAATGGTAGTACGGGGGGGGGTCTGTAATGGTAGTACGGGGGCGGTAATGGTAGTACGGGGGGGGGGTAATGGTAGTACATGGGGGGCAGTGGTAATGGTAGTACGGGGGGGTAATGGTAGTGCGGGGGGCGGTGGTAATGGTAGTACGGGGGCGGTAATGGTAGTGCTGGGGGGTAATGGCAGTGCGGGGGGGTAATGGTAGTGGGGGGTAATGGTAGTGCGGGGGGTAATGGTAGTACAGGGGGTAATGGTAGTACAGGGGGGGCGGTAATGGTGGTAGTGCGGGGGGGCAGTAATGGTAGTACGGGGGGGGCGGTGGTAATGGTGGTACGTGGGGGGCAGCAATGGTAGTGCGGGGGGGGGTAATGGTAGTGCGGGGGGGGGGTAATGGTAGTATGGGTGCAATGCTTAACCATCTGAAAGGGATGCACTGTGAGACCCAAAACGTTGCTGGCAGCAGCGCTACTGCATTTTGAATTCAAGTTGGGTTTTATGCATTTTTCTCAGTTTTAACAGAAAACCGATAACATTTCCCTAGTTGTCACATCCCTAGGCCTGAGTTTGCACCAGGCAGGTTGCTGGGAAGCTGGTAATCTATCCAGTCTGGCTGGTCGTAAATTGACACCCCTCTCACTAAACCTCTGATATTTGCATGGGCTTTATGGTGCTAGTGATAGTCTTTGTATAGCTAGTAGCTAACCTGGGATGTCATGGTACTTGAGATTAGAGGTCAACCGATTATGATTGATTATCTATTGACAATTAAAACAATACTGAATGGAAAAATGAACCCTTTTATTTTAACTTAATATAATACATAAATAAAATCTATTTAGTCTCAAATAAATAATGAAACATGTTCAATTTCGTTTAAATAATGCTAAAACACAGTGTTGGAGAAGAAAGTAAAAGTGCAGTATGTGCCATGTAAGAAAACTAACGGTTAAGTTCCTTGCTCGGAACATGAGAACATATGAAAGCTGGTGGTTCAATATGCCCAGTACTTCAATATGCCCAGTACTTCAATATGCCCAGTACTTCAATATGCCCAGTACTTCAATATGCCCAGTACTTCAATATGCCCAGTACTTCAATATGCCCAGTACTTCAATATGCCCAGTACTTCAATATGCCCAGTACTTCAATATGCCCAGTTAAGAACTTTTAGGGTGTAGTTATTATAGGAATTATGACGCGTCGACTATTTCTCTCTATTCCATTTGTATTTCATATACCTTTGACTATTGGATGTTCTTATAGGCACTTTTGTATTGCCAGCCTAATCTCGGGAGTTGATAGGCTTGAAGTCATAAACATCGCTGTGTATTAAAGCATTGCCAAGAGCTGTTTGCAAACGCAGTAAAGTGCTGTTTGAATGAATGCTTACGAGCCTGCTGCTTCCTACCACCGCTCAGTCAGACTGCTCTATCAAATATCAAATCATAGACTTAATTATAATTAGCACACAGAAATACGAGCCTATTGTCATTAATATGGTCAAATCCGGAAACGATCATTTCAAAAACCAAACGTTTATTCTTTCAGTGAAACACGGAACCATTCCATATTTTGTCAAACAGGTGGCAACTGTAAGTCTACATATTGCTGTTACATTTCACAGCCTTCAATGTATGTAAAATTCTGTCATATTAATTACGGTCTTTGTTAGGAAGAAACACAGTTCTCAACGAGCCAGGCGGCCCAAACTGTTGCATATACCCTGACTCTGCTTGCACTGAACGCAAGAGAAGCGACACAATTTCCCTAGATACTTCCTGCTAACATGCATTTATTTTAAATAAATATGTAGGTTAAAAAATATATACTTCTGTGTATTGATTAGGAATTAGGCTGTGATTCGATGATGATAAATTAACTTGCACCGCGTTGATTATATGCAACGCAGGACACGCTAGTTAACCTAGTAATATCATCAACCATGTGTAGTTTTTTTTTATAAGGCAAGTTTAATGCTAGCTAGCAATTTACCTTGGCTCATTGCAGCCACAAGGTCCTTTGGCGCTGCACTCGTGTAACAAGTGGTCAGTCTGCCACGCAGTTGCCTCATGGATTGCAATGTCATCGGCCATAATCGGCGTCTAAAAAGGCTGGTTACCGATTTTGTTATGAAAACTTGAAATCGGCCCTAATTAATCGGCCATGCCGATTTAACATGCACTGCTCAAAAAAATAAAGGGAACACTTAAACAACATAATGTAACTCCAAGTCAATCACACTTCTGTGAAATCAAACTGTCCACTTAGGAAGCAACACTGATTGACAATAAATTTCACATGCTGTTGTGCAAATGGAATAGACAACAAGTGGAAATTATAGGCAATTAGCAAGACACCCCCAATAAATGAGTGGTTCTGCAGGTGGGACCACAGACCACTTCTCAGTTCCTATGCTTCCTGGCTGATGTTTTGGTCACTTTTGAATGCTGGCGGTGCTTTCACTCTAGTGGTAGCATGAGACGGAGTCTACAACCCACACAAGTGGCTCAGGTAGTGCAGCTCATCCAGGATGGCACATCAATGCGAGCTGTGGCAAGAAGGTTTGCTGTGTCTGTCAGCGTAGTGTCCAGAGCATGGAGGCGCTACCAGGAGACAGGCCAGTACATCAGGAGACGTGAAGGAGGCCGTAGGAGGGCAACAACCCAGCAGCAGGACCGCTACCTCTGCCTTTGTGCATTGAGGAGCAGTGCCAGAGACCTGCAAAATGACCTTCAGCAGGCCACAAATGTGCAGGTGTCTGCTCAAACAGTCAGAAACCGACTCCATGGGGGTGGTATGAGGGCCCGACGTCCACAGGTGGGGGTTGTGCTTACAGCCCAACACCGTGCAGGACGTTTGGCATTTGCCAGAGAACACCAAGATTGGCAAATTCGCCACTGGCGCCCTGTGCTCTTCGCAGATGAAAGCAGGTTCACACTGAGCACATGACAGACGTGACAGAGTCTGGAGACGCTGTGGAGAAGGTTCTGCTGCCTGCAACATCCTCCAGCATGACCGGTTTGGAGGTGGGTCAGTCATGATGTGGGGTGGCATTTCTTTGTGGGGCCGCACAGCCCTCCATGTGCTCGCCAGAGGTAGCCTGACTGACATTAGGTACCGAGATGAGATCCTCAGACCCCTTGTGAGACCGTATGCTGGTGTGGTTGGCCCTGGGTTCCTCCTAATGCAAGACAATGCTCGACCTCATGTGGCTGGAGTATGTCAGCAGTTCCTGTAAGAGGAAGGCATTGATGCTATGGACTGGCCAGCCCGTTCCCCAGACCTGAATCCAATTGAGCACATCTGGGACATCATGTCTCGCTCCATCCACCAACGCCACGTTGCACCACAGACTGTCCAGTAGTTGGAGGATGCTTTAGTCCAGGTCTGGGAGGAGATCCCTCAGGAGACCATCCGCCACCTCATCAGGAGCATGCCCAGGCATTGTCGGGAGGTCATACAGGCACGTGGAGGCCACACACACTACTGAGCCTCATTTTGACTTGTTTTAGAGACATTACATCAAAGTTGGATCAGCCTGTAGTGTGGTTTTCCACTTTAATTTTGAGTGTGACTCCAAATCCAGAACTCCATGTGTTGATAAATTTGATTTCCATTGATAATTTGTGTGATTTTGTCAGCACATTCAACTATGTAAAGAAAAAAGTATTTAATAAGAATATTTCATTCATTCAGATCGAGGATGTGTTATTTTAGTGTTCCCTTTATTTTTTGAGCAGTGTATAACTGTTAGCAAAACATTTTGTAACAGAAAACAAAAATTCTTATTGTACAAGTGTCTTGTGATATCACAGGGTGCTAGTCCAGAATGTGTGCTTTCCTCCGGCTTTGTGTCTGCGCCTGTTGGCACGATGACCTGGCAGAGTGGGTTTGACCGTGAATGCTGGCACAGGGTGGAGGGAGACGCACACCCGTCTCACTGGCTCCCGCTGTCATTGCCTGTCTCAACCAATGACTTGTGGTTGTGTTCCAATCTTATTGTGTTTGTGTAAGACAAGGCCCACTGCTTGCCCAGGGTCAGCCCTCTGTTCCCCACCTGGGCTGCCAGATCAGGTTTCATGTGCTGATTCCTGTGCACCTTCCCACTTACACCAGAGATGTGTATATAATGACGAGATGCTCATGTTTTCACTCTAACAATGGGAGTCGTTGTCCCAAAGGCGGGAAGGCAGGTGACAAGTTTAGTTCCAAAATAAGCCCGAAGAAACACATTCGGCTTATTATGGACAGATTTTGTCGCGAGTGAAACCTCTTGTTTCACCTCTTCCTCTCTGTTTACACACACACCAAGCCCCTCCCCCTGCCACTTTCAACAACAAATATGAGAGATCACTTCCTCCTCTGACAAGTGGCTTCAACTCGATTTACCTTTGAGGTTTGGTCCATCAGAATGGGTCTACATTAGTAGACTTTCCATAGGTGACTGAGGTGTAAAGAAAGAGATTTCATCCTGGGTCAGTATGAATAGTTTGTTCTATAGGTGATAAAGGCAGAGAGAAGAGGTTAGATGATACCATCACACAGAGATGATGTGACTATGTGTTAGAGGAGAACGCAAAGCACCACAAGGCTGCTCCAGGACATGAGTCAGTCTGGCCTCTCTGGCCCTTCTGGCCCTTCTGGCCCTCTGGTTCTCTGGCCCTCTGGCACTCTGGTTCTCTGGCACTCTGGTTCTCTGGCACTCTGGTTCTCTGGCCCTCTGGTCCTCTGGGTACACACTTCATCTTCTGCTGCCTGCTTTTGTGCTTCACTTTCATTTCAACTAAGCAGTTATAGAGCCCTTTCTAAGCCCTTGTTTGCACACAGAGTGCTTTTGAGGCTGTCTTGTGGACGACTGGGTTGTTCCTAGTCTGGTAAAGACATGTCTGTTAGATAGATATAGGTTAGTGTGTAGTGTTGTGCGTCTGTGTCACTTTCTGAGGGAACGATTAAGGGCAGCATTGTAACTGAATGCTTTTACTTTTGTCTGGGATCACAGAGGATCGAGCTCTGTTTAATCTCAATCTGTTATGTCTCATGTTGCTCTGGATAAGAGCGTCTGCTAAATGACTTAAATGTAAATGTAATGTTGCTCCTATATTTCTCCAAGCAACCGAGAGCTATTCATGTGCAGATTCGGCACTATAAGGATGTATTGATTTTAGCCTAAACTGAGGACCAAATGGCACCCAACTCCCTCCCTATAAATGTAATAAAAATAAATAAAATATTAAACCTTTATTTAACTAGGCAAGTCATCTAAGAACAAATTCTTATTTCCAATGGCTGCCTGCACCGGCCAATCCCAGACGACGCTGGGACAATTGTGCGCCTCCCTATAGGACTCCTAATCACGGCCAATTGTGATAGAGCCTGGATAAAGTGCGCTACTTTTGACCAGGCCCATAGGGGAAACAGCCCTAGTCTTTTCCCCCTCTCAGCTGTTACTGTGTACGCACAAGAAAGGGAGATATATTATTATTCCTTGCCTGAAAGATATTTCCCTTCCCACCAGGGGTTGGAATCAAAATAATTTATCAATCATTTCGTTCTGAACAGAACCATTTTTTTGCGTGTTTCTGTTCCACTGTTTCCGACCAGGAAAATAAAGTTCTGAACCGGTTCGAACTAGAGGTCGACCGATTTCAAGTTTTCATGACAATCGTAAATCTGTATTTTTGGACGATTTTATTTATTTAAAAAAAAATGTTTTTACACCTTTTATTGAATCTTTATTTAACGAGGCAAGTCAGTTAAGAACACATTCTAATTTTCAATGACTGCCTAGGAACGTTGGGTAAACTGCCTTGTTCAGGGGCAGAACGACACATTTTTTTTACCTTGTCAGCTCAGTGATTCAATCTTGCAGCCTTAGTTACCTAGTCCAACGCTTTAACCACGTGATTACATTGCACTCCGCGAGGAGCCTGCCTGTTACGCGAATTTGCTAGCTAGCATTAAACTTATCTTATAAAAATCAATCATAATCACTAGTTAACTACACATGGTTGATATTACTAGTTTATCTAGCATGTCCTGCGTTGCATATAATCGATGCGGTGCGTATTCGTGAAAAAGGACTGTCGTTGCTCCAATGTGTACCAAACCATAAACATCAATGCCTTTCTTAAAATCAATACACAGAAGTATATCTTTTTAAACCTGCATATTAAGCTAACAGAAATCCAGGTTAGCAGGCAATATTAACCAGGTGAAATTGTCACTTCTCTTACGTTCATTGCACGCAGAGTCAGTGTATATGCAACAGTTTGGGCTGCCAAATTTGCCATAATTTTACGTAATTATGACATAACATTGAAGGTTGTGCAATGTAACTGGAATATTTAGATGCCACCGTTAGGTAAAATACGGAACGGTTCCGTATTTCACTGAAAGAATAAACGTCTTGTTTTCGAGATGATAGTTTCCGAATTCGACCATATTAATGACCTACGGCTCGTATTTCTGTGCGTTATTATGATATAATTAAGTCTATGATTTGATAGAGCAGTCTGACTGAGCGGTGGTAGGCACCAGCAGGCTCATAAGCATTCATTCAAACAGCACTTTCGTGCATTTGACAACAGCTCTTCATGACTTCAAGCCTATCAACTCCCGAGATTAGGCTGGTGTAACCGATGTGAAATGGCTAGCTAGTTAGCATGGTGCGCGCTAATAGCGTTTCAAACATCACTCGCTCTGAGACTTGGAGTTGTTGTTCCCTTTGCTCTGCATGGGTAACGCTGATTTGAGGGTGGCTGTTGTCGTTGTGTTGCTGGTTCGAGCCCAGGTAGGATCGGGACGGAAGCTATACTGTTACACTGGCAATACTAAAGTGCCTATAAGAACATCCAATAATCAAAGGTTAATGAAATACAAATGATATAGAGAGAAATTGTATAATAACTACAACCTAAAACTTCTTGCCTGGGAATATTGAAGACTCATGTTAAATGGAACCACCAGCTTTCATATGTTCTCATGTTCTGAGCAAGGAACTGAAACGTTAGCTTTCTTACATGGCACATATTGCACTTTTACTTCAACACTTTGCTTTTGCATTATTTAAACCAAATTGAACAGGTTTCATTATTTAATTGATGCTAATAGATTTTTATTGGTGCATTATATTAAGTTAAAATAAGTGTTCATTCAGTATTGTTGTAATTGTCAATATTACGGGGGAAAAAAATCAGCCGATTTAATCGGTATTGGCGTTGAAAAATCCTAATCGGTCAACCTCTAGTTCGAACCCTGAAAAAGTACCGGTTTATATTGTTCCTTTTTTAACCTGTGAAATACTGTGTTTAACCTTTTTTAGCTCATGAATTGACTTCACTAATCAGTGAAGTTGTTTACATGCGTGATAGACAGACAACTGTTGCCTATTGCGCAACATGTGTCTGAAATTTTATGGGTAGTGAGAGAGGGCTGAGGAGCAGGCTTGAAGAGCTGGGCATCTTTTTATGACATTATCTGAATTAGGTCCACAGAATTATATCTAGGAGGAGCGGCTTCTATGAAGGAACTTTGAATGTCCTTTGAGCTGGCTAGCTCATTGCGGACCAAGAATTAAAAACACGTCTTAACTTTTTTTCCAACGTGAAACGTGATAACTAGGCCTATAGTATCCTTAACTAGCATTGAAAAAGTTAAGCTATTCTAATATTGCTAATAAAAACATCTCTCTCCCCTGCTTCTAACGTCGGTACAGTACAGTATGTTTCAGATGGGAGAGGGACGGGTAACTTAAACACACTCTGACAAAGATTTCCAGCTTGCAGGCAGAGGCTGGAATACGTTTGTGAGTAAGGGAGGGCTTTGCATAGGTCATTTGCTGCTGTTTTTTATTGGTGGCGCTATAAAAACATTATTAACCGTTTTCCATACTTTTAAAATAACTTCTGTTCTGCAACAATATGGATCACTTTCTTTCTCGGTACCGTTTCTGTTCTTGAAACATTTTGTTATCTTCTGTTCTGTTCCCTGAACCTGTTCCAACCCTTGCTTCCCACACACGGTAACCCAAGGCTGTCGTTGAGGTGAATGAGGCGGCTGCATTAAGTCTGACAAATGATTTGAGAGAGGCACTGATGAAATAATCAAATGACACGAACTTGAACGTTACATTCAGTCACTCCCTTGCGGTTGTCTGGGAGGGAAGGGGACACCAGTCTAGAATCCCCCAGCATTTTTAGCATGCGTATAGAGAAGGGCACTGAACTTCTTCTGTACTGATTCAGATGACTGATGATTGGTTAAAATAAATGGATAATCAGATGATAGGTGGAGATCATTGTTAGATTTCAGTGCAGCCGTTGATGTTATTGGTCCTCTATTGTTAAGTCATTTGCTATGGTTTTACATCATTACACCATTACATGGCTGGAGAGTTATTTATCTAGTAGATATCAGAGAGTGTTCTTTAGTGAAAGCTTCTCTGACATCAGACATGTACAGTGTGGTGTCCCTTAATCTCCTCTATAACTACAAATGATTTGTCACTGGTCTTCAACCTACCGTAGCTGCATCTGGCTGAAAACGGAGCAGAATGCCTTTCCCTGAACTGCACATAGAGCTAAAAAAAAAAGATCAGCTCTTTTACCTAATGGTTGCGTTCTAAACATGCACAAACTCTGTCTGATTTCCAATTTGTCCACTAGAAAGCAGTAAGGAGATCACATGATGTCTCTTGGCGACTTGAAACCAGTTTCGTTTGGGTTGTGAGTCACTGTGGCAAAATGGCTTAACGGATTTTCAAGTGACCTTTTTAGCAATCAGGGCTTTCAGGTAGAGTTTTTTGATGTTGAAATAAGACACAGAACGATGAGGAAACTTCAAACCTCTTTTCCCATTCACTTTTTCTGTTGTAAACGAGGAGCTAGCTAAACGCTGCATGTGAAGGGTGCATACAAGGTAATGTGGCTGGAGAAGGAAATGCATTGCTTGACAATGACCATCAGGGAGTTCCCTTTCCATGCATACCACATGTTTACACTTTTGATGACTTGACCTACATTGCGTACTCTATGAATTTAACCGTAGTGCATGATTTATGGCCTGTATGGGGGAGGGTGGGGAGATTCTTATGGCATTGCCAGCAGTAAGATCTGAGTTCGATTTCCAAAAAGACGAGGCCTGAAGCTTTTGTAAAAGGTTTGCCACGTTCTATTTTCGGATAAAATGTTTTTAAAATATATTTCCCCCAAATTCACCGGCCCTGTACAGGGCCCAAAACAACCGCTCCGAGGGTAACTGGTTAAACTCGTACACCCACAATATACACCCACATTATTCTTTAGTTGTGTTTGTATTATATTTTACTTGTGGTGTTTGTATTATTTTAGTTGTTTGTTTTAGTTGTTTGTATTATTTTAGTTGTTTGTTTTAGTTGTTTGTATTATTCTAGTTGTGGTGTTTGTAGTATTCTTGTTGTGGTGTTTGTAGTATTTTAGTTTGTTTTAGTTGTTTGTATTATTTTAGTTGTTTGTATTATTCTAGTTGTGGTGTTTGTAGTATTCTTGTTGTGGTGTTTGTAGTATTCTTGTTGTGGTGTTTGTAGTATTCTTGTTGTGGTGTTTGTAGTATTCTAGTTGTGGTGTTTGTAGTATTCTAGTTGTGGTGTTTGTAGTATTCTTGTTGTGGTGTTTGTAGTATTCTTGTTGTGGTGTTTGTAGTATTCTTGTTGTGGTGTTTGTAGTATTCTAGTTGTGGTGTTTGTATTATTCTTGTTGTGGTGTTTGTAGTATTCTAGTTGTGGTGTTTGTAGTATTCTAGTTGTGGTGTTTGTAGTATTCTAGTTGTGGTGTTTGTATTATTCTAGTTGTGGTGTTTGTATTATTCTAGTTGTGGTGTTTGTATTATTCTAGTTGTGGTGTTTGTATTATTCTAGTTGTGGTGTTTGTAGTATTCTAGTTGTGGTGTTTGTAGTATTCTAGTTGTGGTGTTTGTAGTATTCTAGTTGTGGTGTTTGTAGTATTCTAGTTGTGGTGTTTGTAGTATTCTAGTTGTGGTGTTTGTAGTATTCTAGTTGTGGTGTTTGTAGTATTCTAGTTGTGGTGTTTGTATTATTCTAGTTGTGGTGTTTGTAGTATTCTAGTTGTGGTGTTTGTATTATTTTAGTTGTTTGTTTTAGTTGTTTGTATTATTTTAGTTGTTTGTATTATTCTAGTTGTGGTGTTTGTATTATTCTAGTTGTGGTGTTTGTAGTATTCTAGTTGTGTTGTTTTGTATTGTAGTTGTGGTGTTTTGTATTCTAGTTGTGGTGTTTTGTATTCTAGTTGTGGTGTTTATTATTTTAGGTGTTTTGTATTCTAGTTGTGGTGGTTTGTATTCTAGTTGTGGTGTTTTGTATTCTAGTTGTGGTGTTTTGTATTCTAGTTGTGGTGTTTTTATTCTAGTTGTGGTGTTTGTATAATTCTAGTTATGGTGTTTATTATTTTAGGTGTGGTGTTTGTATATCGTTGTATTTGTGTGACTTCCCTTGTCTATCAGTGTCGTTGTTTTTTGTGGACCCCAGGAAGAATTGCTGCGCCGGCAAAAGCTAATGGGGATACCAATAAATATTAAACCCCTGTCTCACTCGCACACACACTTTCTCCACTGCCCCCCCCCTGCAGCATTAATGGTTAGACATTCATCATGTAAATGGACTCGGCAGCAGTCGCAGACCCCATCTCTATTTATTACCCCTTACTGTACATTCTCCTCCCTCAGAGATATTAGAAATACGTCCCCTTGACCATAACATCAGCATTCTGTATCACATGTTCTGCATTCTCTGCAGTGGAGTAGTTGATATGGTATTGATTTAGTTCTCTCTTCCTCATCTCTTGCTCTCTTTCTCTCTCTCCACCCCCTCTGTCTGCAGGATGAGTGGGATCACAGTAGTAATGGCAGTACAGGGTCCAGGCCCAGCTCTGGTTCAAGGCCTGGTTCAGGTTCTAGGTCCGGCAGCAGAGGGAGGAACAACCAGTTCAGAGGGCCAGCCAAGGTACAGGTAACTACCAAACCAAACTACAGCTGTTATATCACCTCTCCCCAACCTTAACCCCCAGAAACACAGTATTATCAAGGTATAGGTCACTACCAAACCAAACTACAGCTGTTATATCACCTCTCCCCAACCGTAACCCCCAGAAACACAGTATTATCAAGGTATAGGTCACTACCAAACCAAACTACAGCTGTTATATCAGATCACCACAGAACCCCCACAGCAGCTGTGTATGGTGGAGGGAGAAATGTGAGGGCGGGCTCTCTTCCAGCCGTTACTACAGTATGAGAGCATGGTCTGGTTTCATCCTCCCCCGGCTACCACTGTCCCACACAGTAATACGTATGCAAGTCCTCCTGTTTCACTCTCTTTTGTCCCAAGGGACCCTAAGAAAGCTACTGCAGGCTTATGGCTGCTCCACAATTCCACCACGTGATTTACTATGAGGTCATCGGGGGTCGTCAGGACAACCCTCACCACCCTCTTTTAGCATGCATCACCTTACTGGAGAGGGGTATACTGTAATATGATGTGCATGACAAGTCCTCTGGTACTGGCTTACCTTGTTCCATGTGATGTGGGGTTAATGGGGCAGAGGGGGTTGTCCTCTGGTTCTACTGTCAGGCTCCAGGATGTCTCTCCCAGAGGAGTTGTGTGTCTGTTCCATAGAGATACATAGAGGACTCTAGATGTCATAATGGCATTCCTTCCCACAGGGAAAACGCATCAGTCCATTTAGCCAAATACAGCACATGTTGACAGACCAGCTAAACACTATTTGTGTCCCAGAAATGTTTTTCTAGAAATAATGCCCCCTTCCATCCCTCTCAACACAGGTTGGTGGCACCTCCATTGGAGAGGAAGGGCTCCTGGGAATGACTGGGGCGGAATCAGTGGAATGGTATCAAATACATTAACCACATGGTTTCCATGGTTTCCATGTGTTTGATGCCATTCCATTTGCTCCGTTCCAGCCTTTATGATGAGCCGTCCTCCGCTGCCTCAAGTAGTAATCATCATCCTGTCACTTATTTTTCCACTGAAGGGGACTTTAACTAATGCTTCCTCAATGTCAGGGTGTGTTAGCATGCAGGTTGAGTATTTTATTTTTTTAAAGTTTAGCACGGTGACAAGAGAGCTGTTTTGATCCCTATTAAGCTGTAGATTAGTAACCGTGTTCCCTATTGTGGTGTGCAGGTAATGCACTGTCATAGGTTGTGTGTTGTCTTTCAGAACGGGAACAGAGAAGGGTCGTTTGACATCCTGGGTACTGGTATCTGGGCTGCTAACACCATGGACTCTCATGGGTATGTCATGCACACTGTTGACTCATTCACGCCCCCATCACCACACACACACACACACACACACACACACACACACACACACACACACACACACACACACACACACACACACACACACACACACACACACACACACACTGATGACTCCTATTACATATTAATTCTATCTCTAGCTCACACTGATACATAGCTAGTTGAGAGTGTTTACTTGAAAAGCCTTCTCCCATGGCATTGTATTATGGGATGGATATAAAGGAGAGGTTAGTAATGATACTCACTCCTGTCTTGTCCTTGTACTGTGGTGTTGCTATCTTATCCAGACAACCTGATGATGGGATCAAATCAAAGTTTATTAGTCACCTGCGCTGAATACAACTAGTGTAGACCTTTACCGTGAAATGCTTCCTTACAAGCCCTTAACCAACAGGGCAGTTCAAGAAGAGTTAAGAAATATTGACCAAATAAACTAAAGTAAAACATTTATAAAAAGTAACAATATACAGGGGGTACAGGTTGGTTGAGGTAATTTGTTCATGTAGGTAGGGGTGAGGTGACTATGCATAGATACTAAACTGCGAGTAGCAGCAGTGTACAAAACAAGTGGAGTGGGGGTGTGTGTCAATTTAAATAGTCCGGTGGTCATTTGATGAATTGTTCAGCACCCTGAGTAGTTGTTGTCAGACAGGAAATGGAACAACACAACCGCAGGGACCACACAGTTTTACCAAATAGAACTACATTGGCAGCAGCTTAGCCTCGTGTTTAATTCATTTAATTTACAGCCACTTCTTCTTTCAGAATCAGCCAGCTGTTTGTTTTTCAGTGGTGACGTCTTCTGGCCCTCAAACAGCTTGTGTTCAGAGAACATGTGGTTTGTTCTGATACTAAATATATATGTCAGTATTGTTTTATGAATCCTGGGTGTTTTTAGCCACATGTTTAATTCGCTCAGTTTCTCTCTAGACACATGAAGGGAATGTCACCTTTCTGAGGATGCTTTCCAAATGGCACCCTATTCCCTATAATATAGTGCACTGCTGTTGATGGGAGCCCTATGGGCCCTGGTCAAAACAGTTCACTATATAGGGAATAGGGTGCCATTTGGGAATGCCACCTGATTCAGATTTGGGGACCGAGGGGCCTGTTTGTGACACATTCTGTCATCACAAATACATGTTACCGCATCCCAAAGCTCCCCCTTTTGGGATGCAGTAACAGCATGCAGTTAGGCTTAAATATATTGTGTAACCTGATAGCTAGGTACAGTGGGGCAAAAAAGTATTTAGTCAGCCACCAATTGTGTGAAAACCTTGTGAAGACTTACAGAAAATGTTTGACCTCTGTCATTGCCAACAAAGGGTATATAACAAAGTATTGAGAAACTTTTGTTATTGACCAAATACTTATTTTCCACCATAGTTTGCAAATAAATTCATTAAAAATCCTACAATGTGATTTTTCTTTCTCAGTTTGTATGTCATGGTTGAAGTGAACCTATGATGAAAATTACAGGCCTCTCTCATCTTGTTAAGTGGGAGAACTTGCACAATTGGTGGCTGACTAAATACTTACTTGCCCCACTGTACGCACATACATACATACATACATACATACATACATACATACATACATGCTAATACATTTTTTGTGATTTGTGTGTATTGCTAGGTATTACTGCGTTTTTCGAGCTAGAGAAACACGCATATTTTTGCACCTGCGGTAGCATCTGCAGATGTGTGTTGCGACCGATTTTTGATTTTGTTTGTCGTCTTCTTGTCCAATGTTGTGTTTGTAGGGGGGCGACATGGGACCTCCAGCCTGAGAAGCTAGACTTCAGCCAGTTCCACAGGAAACCCTTCAGAGGAACACCAAAGCATCTACCACACATCGACAGAGAGGGGTGAGTGCATCTAGTGGTCCAATTAAATACATAACAGGTCACTGAGAAAGGAAGCATGTGTCCAGCGACTCCTTGACATGAGCATAGAGAATAACCCTTCTCCCTGGCCCAAACCCTTCTCCCTGGCCCTAACCCTTCTCCCTGGCCCTAACCCTTCTCCCTGGCCCTAACCCTTCTCCCTGGCCCTAACCCTTCTCCCTGGCCCTAACCCTTCAACCTGGCCCTAACCCTTCAACCTGGCCCTAACCCTTCAACCTGGCCCTAACCCTTCAACCTGGCCCTAACCCTTCTCCCTGGCCCTAACCCTTCTCCCTGGCCCTAGCCCTTCTACCTGGCCCTAGCCCTTCTACCTGGCCCTAGCCCTTCTACCTGGCCCTAGCCCTTCTACCTGGCCCTAGCCCTTCTACCTGGCCCTAGCCCTTCTACCTGGCCCTAGCCCTTCTACCTGGCCCTAGCCCTTCTACCTGGCCCTAGCCCTTCTACCTGGCCCTAGCCCTTCTACCTGGCCCTAGCCCTTCTACCTGGCCCTAGCCCTTCTACCTGGCCCTAGCCCTTCTACCTGGCCCTAGCCCTTCTACCTGGCCCTAACCCTTCTACCTGGCCCTAGCCCTTCTACCTGGCCCTAGCCCTTCTACCTGGCCCTAGCCCTTCTACCTGGCCCTAGCCCTTCTACCTGGCCCTAACCCTTCTACCTGGCCCTAGCCCTTCTACCTGGCCCTAGCCCTTCTACCTGGCCCTAGCCCTTCCATGTTGTTCAATGTTTCCACTTTGCAGGTCTGAAGGCCTTTACATCCCTCCCATTAATCCTCTCCTATGGGATAGACATGAACATGATGCTGGTCCATTACTACTTGGCGTCTGTAGCCTCTGCTACACTCATACTGACCCCTAGGCCTCAGTCTCACTACTGGGTTATCATCACATAAACTCAATCTCAAATGGTCTTTCCACCGTTCCTCACAACCTCTCCTCACCTCCTGCTCACCATATTGGAGGAGAAGGTCCAAGGTCCCTCCCCTCTGACCTTCTTCTCTAATGAGTTTTGAGAAGTTGAGAGAAAATGTCAGGAATAGAAGATAAATTGTCCCCTGTATAAGCCAATCAGAGCCCACCTATCCCGCCTACTCATCCCTTATCTCTCGGTCTCTCAGGATGATGAAAGGCAAGTTTGAAGATGATGATGATGATGATGATGATGGCATCGACCTGAATGACATGGAGAAGTTCCTGCCAGTCCTTACTGTGAGTTAACCTCTTTCTTTGTCTCGGTCCTCTATCTGCTTTCTAACAAGACCACATACCTACTAATGGTAGGGAGCTCCATCTGGTGGCTCAAAGATGGAACTTCATACTAAGAATTGTAAGGAATAGTCTTGTCCTTTATGTGAGTGAACTCTGACATCTAGTGTTGAAACGTTGTCCATTCACCTCTGACCATGTTAAAGGGCCAATACTGGCACCCAGTGGTAGTTTTAAGGTACTTTTCTTTGAGTTCCATCATTTCGCATAAAACACTAGATAAGGTCTTGCTCAGACTAAATCTTTGCTGGTTTTCTGTCCCTTGAAAATCCTAAATAAATCACTTTTCTATGTATTACAAATATATATATTTCGCTCTGTTCTCTAGCAAGACATTTTTTTTTTTATCGTGCTCCCAAGTGGCACAGGGTCTAAGGCGCTGCATCTCAGTGCAAGAGGCGTCACCACAGTCCCTGGTTCGAATCCAGGCTCTATCACATCCGGCCGTGATTGGGAGTCCCATAGGGCGGCTCACAATTGGCCCAGCGTCGTCCTAGTTTGGCCGGTGTAGGCCATCATTGTAAATAAGAATTTGTTCTAAACTGACTTGCCTAGTTAAAGGTTAAATTTAATAAAAATTGAAAAATGTCTCTGGCTGTAAAACCTACCAATGTCCAAATATATATATATATATATATGACTGTAGAACTTTGGAATTCAATTCTAAGAAGATTTATTCATCCCAGAGGGGAAATGATTCCTAGCAGGAATAGGATACAGATCCAGCTAGGGTGGGTCTGTCTCGCATGTCTACAGGACTACGTCACTGTGTACCAGTGTTCCCGTCTGGGTTTGTCTGGTCTGCTGACGGGCAGGATGTTGGCACTGGAGGGTCTGGAGGGCAGGAGAGACACACACACACACATACCCCCACCCCCACATGTCTGGTCTCATGTCCAGACTGGCCACCAGGGAGTCCCCCCCTACCCACGTCATCGCTCTGCCTGCCAGTCAGCCAGCCATGACCCCACGCCAGGCCCAGCCAGTCTCCAGTTCATTGTGATCGCCATCTCCTTTGACTGACTGCTTTGTGAATAACTCAGACACACCACAACGCACGGGAAGGAACTGACTGTGAGGACGACCCTGAAAGTAAAACTCAAAGTTGCAAATAGACCAAAGAAAGTCCCTCTTCAAGATGACTGAAATACTAGTGTTTATAATCACGTTTCCTTTGCAGTGCCTGATAATATATATCTCTTGAGACCTGGGAATGCCGGTCCTGTTTCCCAGTGTTTGTCAGTAGTGACATTCAGTGTGTGTGATACCCGTTGCCCTGTTGGCCTCAGTGGCACATAAAGCTGTCTATTATCCCCTAGCAGGCTCTCAGGGGCCAGGACCAGTCAGTCAGTCTCTAGGTTTACCTCACCTCACTGATAACCTGACTAAATATAGCAGCAGACGGCACCGCGCCGCGCCGCTAAGCCTCTGACTGGAGCTCAGTCTGTGTGTGTGGGGACGACAAAATGTGTTTGTGTGTGTTTGAGAATGTGTGTGTCTTGACTACTTGGCTCAGTGTGTGTGATGCTTGTAGTCAGGACTTACATAACATACAGTGGGAATCAAACGCTCATGATGATGATTAAATGGCAACAAAGTTTTTACATTTTTCGGGAAGATGTTTTACATTTTTATGAGATGGATTATGGGGGAGGGGTTTTAGGGAGAGGAAGTTGGATTTTTGGGGCTGGGGGATATCGGGAGAGATATGGGGAGGTCGGGGAGAGGAATGGGTGGATCCCAAAGCCGAGCTCTGCCATCCAGGACTACACCAGGCGGTGTCAGAGGAAGGCCCTAAAAATGGTCAGACTCCAGGACACACAATTCATAGACTCTCTGCTACTGCGAAAGACCAAAGGGTTCCTGAACAGCTCCCCCCCCCCCCAAGTCATTAGACTGGTGAACAGCTCCTACCCCCCCCCCCCGAGTCATTAGACTGGTGAACAGCTCCTACCCCCCCCCCCCGAGTCATTAGACTGGTGAACAGCTCCTACCCCCCGAGTCATTAGACTGGTGAACAGCTCCTACCCCCCAAGATATTAGACTGGTGAACAGCTCCTATCCCCCCCCCGAGTCATTAGACTGGTGAACAGCTCCTATCCCCCCCCCCCCCCCCCCAAGACATTAGACTGGTGAACATCTCCTATCTCCCCCAAGCCATTAGACTGGTGAACAGCTCCTACCCCCCAAGATATTAGACTGGTGAACAGCTCCTATCCCCCCAAGTCATTAGACTGGTGAACAGCTCCTACCCCCAAGACATTAGACTGGTGAACAGCTCCTATCCCCCCCCCAAGTCATTAGACTGGTGAACAGCTCCTACCCCCAAGTCATTAGACTGGTGAACAGCTCCTACCCCCCAAGTCATTAGACTGGTGAACAGCTCCTACCCCCAAGTCATTAGACTGGTGAACAGCTCCTACCCCCAAGTCATTAGACTGGTGAACAGCTCCTACCCCCAAGTCATTAGACTGGTGAACAGCTCCTACCCCCCAAGTCATTAGACTGGTGAACAGCTCCTACCCCCAAGTCATTAGACTGGTGAACAGCTCCTACCCCCAAGTCATTAGACTGGTGAACAGCTCCTACCACCAAGTCATTAGACTGGTGAACAGCTTCTACCCCCCAAGTCATTAGACTGGTGAACAGCTTCTACCCCCCAAGTCATTAGACTGGTGAACAGCTCCTACCACCAAGTCATTAGACTGGTGAACAGCTCCTACCACCAAGTCATTAGACTGGTGAACAGCTTCTACCCCCCAAGTCATTAGACTGGTGAACAGCTCCTACCACCAAGTCATTAGACTGGTGAACAGCTTCTACCCCCCAAGTCATTAGACTGCTGAACAGCTTCTACCCCCCAAGTCATTAGACTGCTGAACAGCTTCTACCCCCAAGTCATTAGACTGCTGAACAGCTTCTACCCCCCAAGCCATTAGACTGCTGAACAGCTTCTACCCCCAAGTCATTAGACTGCTGAACAGCTTCTACCCCAAGTCATTCGACTGCTGTACAGCTTCTACCCCAAGTCATTAGACTGCTGAACAGCTTCTACCCCCAAGTCATTAGACTGCTGAACAGCTTCTACCCCCAAGTCATTAGACTGCTGAACAGCTTCTACCCCCAAGTCATTAGACTGCTGAACAGCTTCTACCCCCCAAGTCATTAGACTGGTGAACAGCTTCTACCCCCCAAGCCATTAGACTGGTGAACAGCTTCTACCCCCCAAGTCATTAGACTGGTGAACAGCTCCTATCCCCCAAGTCATTAGACTGGTGAACAGCTTCTATCCCCCAAGTCATTAGACTGGTGAACAGCTCCTACCCCCCAAGCCATTAGACTGGTGAACAGTTCCTACCCCCCAAGTCATTAGACTGGTGAACAGCTTCTACCCCCCAAGCCATTAGACTGGTGAACAGCTCCTACCCCCAAGCCATTAGACTGCTGAACAGCTTCTATCCCCCAAGCCATTAGACTGGTGAACAGCTTCTACCCCCAAGCCATTAGACTGCTGAACAGCTTCTATCCCCCCAAGTCATTAGACTGCTGAACAGCTTCTACCCCCAAGCCATTAGACTGCTGAACAGCTTCTATCCCCCCCAAGTCATTAGACTGCTGAACAGCTTCTATCCCCCCCAAGTCATTAGACTGCTGAACAGCTTCTACCCCCAAGCCATTAGACTGCTGAACAGCTTCTATCCCCCCCAAGTCATTAGACTGCTGAACAGCTTCTATCCCCAAGCCAATAGACTGCTGAACAGCTTCTATCTCCCCCAAGTCATTAGACTGCTGAACAGCTCCTACCCCCAAGCCATTAGACTGCTGAACAGCTTCTACCCCCAAGTCATTAGACTGGTGAACAGCTTCTACCCCCCAAGTCATTAGACTGGTGAACAGCTTCTATCCCCCCAAGTCATTAGACTGGTGAACAGCTTCTATCCCCCCAAGTCATTAGACTGGTGAACATCTTCTATCCCCCCCAAGTCATTAGACTGGTGAACAGCTTCTACCCCCAAGTCATTAGACTGGTGAACAGCTTCTATCCCCCCCAAGTCATTAGACTGGTGAACAGCTTCTATCCCCCCAAGTCATTAGACTGGTGAACAGCTCCTACCCCCCAAGCCATTAGACTGGTGAACAGCTTCTATCCCCCCCAAGTCATTAGACTGGTGAACAGCTTCTATCCCCCCAAGTCATTAGACTGGTGAACAGCTCCTACCCCCCAAGCCATTAGACTGGTGAACAGCTTCTATCCCCCCAAGTCATTAGACTGCTGAACAGCTTCTATCCCCAAGCCATTAGACTGGTGAACAGCTCCTATCCCCCCAAGCCATTAGACTGGTGAACAGCTCCTATCCCCCCAAGCCATTAGACTGCTGAACAGCTTCTATCCCCAAGCCATTAGACTGCTGAACAGCTTCTACCCCCCAAGCCATTAGACTGCTGAACAGCTTCTACCCCCCCAAGCCATTAGACTGCTGAACAGCTTCTATCCCCCCAAGCCATTAGACTGGTGAACAGCTTCTACCCCCCAAGCCATTAGACTGGTGAACAGCTTCTACCCCCCAAGCCATTAGACTGGTGAACAGCTTCTACCCCCCAAGCCATTAGACTGGTGAACAGCTTCTACCCCCCAAGCCATTAGACTGGTGAACAGCTTCTATCCCCCAAGTCATTAGACTGGTGAACAGCTCCTACCCCCAAGCCATTAGACTGGTGAACAGCTTCTATCCCCCAAGTCATTAGACTGCTGAACAGCTTCTATCCCCAAGCCATTAGACTGGTGAACAGCTCCTATCCCCCCAAGCCATTAGACTGGTGAACAGCTTCTATCCCCCAAGTCATTAGACTGCTGAACAGCTTCTATCCCCAAGCCATTAGACTGGTGAACAGCTCCTATCCCCCCAAGCCATTAGACTGGTGAACAGCTCCTATCCCCCCAAGCCATTAGACTGCTGAACAGCTTCTATCCCCAAGCCATTAGACTGCTGAACAGCTTCTACCCCCAAGCCATTAGACTGCTGAACAGCTTCTACCCCCCAAGCCATTAGACTGCTGAACAGCTTCTACCCCCCCCAAGCCATTAGACTGGTGAACAGCTTCTACCCCCCAAGCCATTAGACTGGTGAACAGCTTCTACCCCCCAAGCCATTAGACTGGTGAACAGCTTCTACCCCCAAGCCATTAGACTGGTGAACAGCTTCTACCCCCCAAGCCATTAGACTGGTGAACAGCTTCTATCCCCAAGTCATTAGACTGGTGAACAGCTTCTTTCCCCAAGCAATTAGACTGGTGACCAGCTTCTATCCCCCAAGCCATTAGACTGCTGAACAGCTTCTATCCCCAAGTCATTAGACTGCTGAACAGCTTCTATCCCCCCAAGCCATTAGACTGCTGAACAGCTTCTATCCCCCCAAGCCATTAGACTGCTGAACAGCTCCTACCCCCAAGCCATTAGACTGGTGAACAGCTTCTACCCCCCAAGCCATTAGACTGCTGAACAGCTTCTACCCCCCAAGCCACTAGACTGCTGAACAGCTTCTATCCCCAAGTCATTAGACTGGTGAACAGCTCCTACCCCCAAGTCATTAGACTGGTGAACAGCTTCTACCCCCAAGTCATTAGACTGGTGAACAGCTTCTATCCCCCCCAAGCCATTAGACTGCTGAACAGCTCCTACCCCCAAGCCATTAGAATGGTGAACAGCTTCTACCCCCAAGCCATTAGACTGGTGAACAGCTTCTACCCCCCCAAGCCATTAGACTGGTGAACAGCTTCTATCCCCCCCAAGCCATTAGACTGCTGAACAGCTTCTACCTCCAAGCCATTAGACTGCTGAACAGCTTCTATCCCCCCAAGCCATTAGACTGCTGAACAGCTTCTACCCCCAAGTCATTAGACTGCTGTACAGCTTCTACCCCCAGCCATTAGACTGCTGAACAGCTTCTACCCCCAGCCATTAGACTGCTGAACAGCTTCTATCCCCCCAGCCATTAGACTGCTGAACAGCTTCTATCCCCCCAAGCCATTAGACTGCTGAACAGCTTCTATCCCCCCAAGCCATTAGACTGCTGAACAGCTTCTACCCCCAAGTCATTAGACTGCTGTACAGCTTCTACCCCCAGCCATTAGACTGCTGAACAGCTTCTACCCCCCAGCCATTAGACTGCTGAACAGCTTCTATCCCCCCCAAGTCATTAGACTGCTGAACAGCTTCTACCCCCCAAGCCACTAGACTGGTGAACAGCTTCTACCCCCCCAAGCCATTAGACTGGTGAACAGCTTCTACCTCCAAGTCATTAGGCTGGTGAACAGCTTCTACCCCCAAGTCATTAGGCTGGTGAACAGCTTCTATCCCCCAAGCCATTAGACTGCTGAACAGCCTCTATCCCCCCAAGCCACTAGACTGGTGAACAGCTTCTACCCCCCAAGCCATTAGACTGGTGAACAGCTTCTACCCCCAAGTCATTAGGCTGGTGAACAGCTTCTACCCCCCAAGTCATTAGACTGGTGAACAGCTTCTACCCCCAAGCCATTAGACTGGTGAACAGCTCCTACCCCCCAAGTCATTAGACTGGTGAACAGCTTCTACCCCCCAAGCCATTAGACTGCTGAACAGCTTCTACCCCCCAAGTCATTAGACTGCTGAACAGCTTCTACCCCCAAGTCATTAGACTGCTGAACAGCTTCTACCCCCCAAGCCATTAGACTGCTGAACAGCTTCTACCCCCAAGTCATTAGACTGCTGAACAGCTTCTACCCCCAAGTCATTCGACTGCTGTACAGCTTCTACCCCCAAGTCATTAGACTGCTGAACAGCTTCTACCCCCCAAGTCATTAGACTGCTGAACAGCTTCTACCCCCAAGTCATTAGACTGCTGAACAGCTTCTACCCCCAAGTCATTAGACTGCTGAACAGCTTCTACCCCCCAAGTCATTAGACTGGTGAACAGCTTCTACCCCCCAAGCCATTAGACTGGTGAACAGCTTCTACCCCCAAGTCATTAGACTGGTGAACAGCTCCTATCCCCCAAGTCATTAGACTGGTGAACAGCTTCTATCCCCCAAGTCATTAGACTGGTGAACAGCTCCTACCCCCAAGCCATTAGACTGGTGAACAGTTCCTACCCCCAAGTCATTAGACTGGTGAACAGCTTCTACCCCCAAGCCATTAGACTGGTGAACAGCTCCTACCCCCAAGCCATTAGACTGCTGAACAGCTTCTATCCCCCCCAAGCCATTAGACTGGTGAACAGCTTCTACCCCCAAGCCATTAGACTGCTGAACAGCTTCTATCCCCCCCAAGTCATTAGACTGCTGAACAGCTTCTACCCCCAAGCCATTAGACTGCTGAACAGCTTCTATCCCCCCAAGTCATTAGACTGCTGAACAGCTTCTATCCCCCCAAGTCATTAGACTGCTGAACAGCTTCTACCCCCAAGCCATTAGACTGCTGAACAGCTTCTATCCCCCCCAAGTCATTAGACTGCTGAACAGCTTCTATCCCCAAGCCAATAGACTGCTGAACAGCTTCTATCTCCCCCAAGTCATTAGACTGCTGAACAGCTCCTACCCCCAAGCCATTAGACTGCTGAACAGCTTCTACCCCCCCAAGTCATTAGACTGGTGAACAGCTTCTACCCCCCCAAGTCATTAGACTGGTGAACAGCTTCTATCCCCCCCAAGTCATTAGACTGGTGAACAGCTTCTATCCCCCCAAGTCATTAGACTGGTGAACATCTTCTATCCCCCCCAAGTCATTAGACTGGTGAACAGCTTCTACCCCCAAGTCATTAGACTGGTGAACAGCTTCTATCCCCCCAAGTCATTAGACTGGTGAACAGCTTCTATCCCCCAAGTCATTAGACTGGTGAACAGCTCCTACCCCCAAGCCATTAGACTGGTGAACAGCTTCTATCCCCCCAAGTCATTAGACTGGTGAACAGCTTCTATCCCCCCAAGTCATTAGACTGGTGAACAGCTCCTACCCCCAAGCCATTAGACTGGTGAACAGCTTCTATCCCCCCAAGTCATTAGACTGCTGAACAGCTTCTATCCCCAAGCCATTAGACTGGTGAACAGCTCCTATCCCCCCAAGCCATTAGACTGGTGAACAGCTCCTATCCCCCCAAGCCATTAGACTGCTGAACAGCTTCTATCCCCAAGCCATTAGACTGCTGAACAGCTTCTACCCCCCAAGCCATTAGACTGCTGAACAGCTTCTACCCCCCAAGCCATTAGACTGCTGAACAGCTTCTATCCCCCCAAGCCATTAGACTGGTGAACAGCTTCTACCCCCCAAGCCATTAGACTGGTGAACAGCTTCTACCCCCCAAGCCATTAGACTGGTGAACAGCTTCTACCCCCAAGCCATTAGACTGGTGAACAGCTTCTACCCCCCCCCAAGCCATTAGACTGGTGAACAGCTTCTATCCCCCCAAGTCATTAGACTGGTGAACAGCTCCTACCCCCCAAGCCATTAGACTGGTGAACAGCTTCTATCCCCCCAAGTCATTAGACTGCTGAACAGCTTCTATCCCCAAGCCATTAGACTGGTGAACAGCTCCTATCCCCCCCAAGCCATTAGACTGGTGAACAGCTTCTATCCCCCCAAGTCATTAGACTGCTGAACAGCTTCTATCCCCAAGCCATTAGACTGGTGAACAGCTCCTATCCCCCCCAAGCCATTAGACTGGTGAACAGCTCCTATCCCCCCCAAGCCATTAGACTGCTGAACAGCTTCTATCCCCAAGCCATTAGACTGCTGAACAGCTTCTACCCCCCCCAAGCCATTAGACTGCTGAACAGCTTCTACCCCCCAAGCCATTAGACTGCTGAACAGCTTCTACCCCCCAAGCCATTAGACTGGTGAACAGCTTCTACCCCCCCAAGCCATTAGACTGGTGAACAGCTTCTACCCCCCAAGCCATTAGACTGGTGAACAGCTTCTACCCCCCAAGCCATTAGACTGGTGAACAGCTTCTACCCCCCAAGCCATTAGACTGGTGAACAGCTTCTATCCCCAAGTCATTAGACTGGTGAACAGCTTCTTTCCCCAAGCAATTAGACTGGTGACCAGCTTCTATCCCCCCCAAGCCATTAGACTGCTGAACAGCTTCTATCCCCAAGTCATTAGACTGCTGAACAGCTTCTATCCCCCCCAAGCCATTAGACTGCTGAACAGCTTCTATCCCCCCCAAGCCATTAGACTGCTGAACAGCTCCTACCCCCAAGCCATTAGACTGGTGAACAGCTTCTACCCCCCCCAAGCCATTAGACTGCTGAACAGCTTCTACCCCCCCCAAGCCACTAGACTGCTGAACAGCTTCTATCCCCAAGTCATTAGACTGGTGAACAGCTCCTACCCCCAAGTCATTAGACTGGTGAACAGCTTCTACCCCCAAGTCATTAGACTGGTGAACAGCTTCTATCCCCCCCAAGCCATTAGACTGCTGAACAGCTCCTACCCCCAAGCCATTAGAATGGTGAACAGCTTCTACCCCCAAGCCATTAGACTGGTGAACAGCTTCTACCCCCCCAAGCCATTAGACTGGTGAACAGCTTCTATCCCCCCCAAGCCATTAGACTGCTGAACAGCTTCTACCTCCAAGCCATTAGACTGCTGAACAGCTTCTATCCCCCCAAGCCATTAGACTGCTGAACAGCTTCTACCCCCAAGTCATTAGACTGCTGTACAGCTTCTACCCCCAGCCATTAGACTGCTGAACAGCTTCTACCCCCAGCCATTAGACTGCTGAACAGCTTCTATCCCCCCAGCCATTAGACTGCTGAACAGCTTCTATCCCCCCCAAGCCATTAGACTGCTGAACAGCTTCTATCCCCCCCAAGCCATTAGACTGCTGAACAGCTTCTACCCCCAAGTCATTAGACTGCTGTACAGCTTCTACCCCCCAGCCATTAGACTGCTGAACAGCTTCTACCCCCCAGCCATTAGACTGCTGAACAGCTTCTATCCCCCCCAAGTCATTAGACTGCTGAACAGCTTCTACCCCCCCAAGCCACTAGACTGGTGAACAGCTTCTACCCCCCCCCCCCAAGCCATTAGACTGGTGAACAGCTTCTACCTCCAAGTCATTAGGCTGGTGAACAGCTTCTACCCCCAAGTCATTAGGCTGGTGAACAGCTTCTATCCCCCCAAGCCATTAGACTGCTGAACAGCCTCTATCCCCCCCAAGCCACTAGACTGGTGAACAGCTTCTACCCCCCAAGCCATTAGACTGGTGAACAGCTTCTACCCCCAAGTCATTAGGCTGGTGAACAGCTTCTACCCCCAAGTCATTAGACTGGTGAACAGCTTCTACCCCCAAGCCATTAGACTGGTGAACAGCTCCTACCCCCCAAGTCATTAGACTGGTGAACAGCTTCTACCCCCAAGCCATTAGACTGGTGAACAGCTCCTACCCCCCAAGCCATTAGAATGGTGAACAGCTTCAACCCCCAAGTCATTAGACTGGTGAACAGCTTCTACCCCCAAGTCATTAGACTGGTGAACAGCTTCTACCCCCCAAGCCATTAGACTGGTGAACAGCTTCTACCCCCAAGCCATTAGACTGGTGAACAGCTTCTACCCCCAAGCCATTAGACTGGTGAACTGAACAGCTCCTACCCCCCCAAGCCATTAGACTGGTGAACAGCTTCTACCCCCCCAAGCCATTAGACTGGTGAACAGCTCCTACCCCCAAGTCATTAGACTGGTGAACAGCTTCTACCCCCAAGTCATTAGACTGGTGAACAGCTTCTACCCCCAAGTCATTAGACTGGTGAACAGCTCCTACCCCCCCAAGCAATTAGACTGGTGAACAGCTTCTACCCCCAAGCCATTAGACTGGTGAACAGCTCCTACCCCCAAGTCATTAGACTGGTGAACAGCTCCTACCCCCCCAAGCCATTAGACTGGTGAACAGCTTCTACCCCCAAGTCATTAGACTGGTGAACAGCTCCTACCCCCAAGCAATTAGACTGGTGAACAGCTTCTACCCCCAAGCCATTAGACTGGTGAACAGCTTCTACCCCCCCCCCCAAGTCATTAGACTGGTGAACAGCTTCTACCCCCCCCCCCCAAGTCATTAGACTGGTGAACAGCTTCTACCCCCAAGTCATTAGACTGGTGAACAGCTCCTACCCCCAAGTCATTAGACTGGTGAACAGCTCCTACCCCCAAGTCATTAGACTGGTGAACAGCTTCTACCCCCAAGTCATTAGACTGGTGAACAGCTTCTACCCCCCCCAAGTCATTAGACTGGTGAACAGCTTCTAAACCCCCAAGTCATTAGACTGGTGAACAGCTCCTACCCCCAAGTCATTAGACTGGTGAACAGCTTCTACCCCCCAAGTCATTAGACTGGTGAACAGCTCCTACCCCCAAGTCATTAGACTGGTGAACAGCTCCTACCCCCAAGTCATTAGACTGGTGAACAGCTCCTACCCCCAAGTCATTAGACTGGTGAACAGCTCCTACCCCCAAGTCATTAGACTGGTGAACAGCTTCTAACCCCCCAAGTCATTAGACTGGTGAACAGCTTCTAACCCCCCAAGTCATTAGACTGGTGAACAGCTTCTAACCCCCCAAGTCATTAGACTGGTGAACAGCTCCTATCCCCAAGTCATTAGACTGGTGAACAGCTTCTAACCCCCCAAGTCATTAGACTGGTGAACAGCTTCTAACCCCCCCCAAGTCATTAGACTGGTGAACAGCTTCTAACCCCCCAAGTCATTAGACTGGTGAACAGCTTCTAACCCCCCCAAGTCATTAGACTGGTGAACAGCTCCTATCCCCAAGTCATTAGACTGGTGAACAGCTCCTACCCCCAAGTCATTAGACTCGTGAACAGCTCCTACCCCCAAGTCATTAGACTGGTGAACAGCTTCTACCCCCCCCCCAAGTCATTAGACTGGTGAACAGCTTCTACCCCCCCCCCCCCCAAGTCATTAGACTGGTGAACAGCTCCTACCCCCCAAGTCATTAGACTGGTGAACAGCTCCTACCCCCCAAGTCATTAGACTGGTGAACAGCTTCTACCCCCAAGTCATTAGACTGGTGAACAGCTCCTACCCCCCCAAGTCATTAGACTGGTGAACAGCTTCTACCCCCAAGTCATTAGACTGGTGAACAGCTTCTACCCCCCCCCAGCCATTGGACTGGTGAACAGCTTCTACCCCCAAGCCATTAGACTGGTGAACAGCTCCTACACCCCCCAAGCCATTAGACTGGTGAACAGCTTCTACCCCCAAGCCATTAGACTGGTGAACAGCTTCTACCCCCCCAAGCCATTAGACTGGTGAACAGCTCCTACCCCCCCCCCCCAAGCCATTAGACTGGTGAACAGCTCCTACCCCCCCCCCCCCAAGCCATTAGACTGGTGAACAGCTTCTACCCCCAAGCCATTAGACTGGTGAACAGCTCCTACCCCCCCCAAGCCATTAGACTGGTGAACAGCTTCTACCCCCAAGTCATTAGACTGGTGAACAGCTTCTACCCCCAATTCATTAGACTGGTGAACAGCTTTTACCCCCAAGTCATTAGACTGGTGAACAGCTCCTACCCCCCCCAAGCCATTAGACTGGTGAACAGCTTCTACCCCCCCCAAGCCATTAGACTGGTGAACAGCTTCTACCCCCAAGTCAGTAGACTGGTGAACAGCTCCTACCCCCAAGCAATTAGACTGGTGAACAGCTTCTACCCCCAAGCCATTAGACTGGTGAACAGCTTCTACCCCCCCCCCCCCCCCCAAGTCATTAGACTGGTGAACAGCTTCTACCCCCCCCCCCAAGTCATTAGACTGGTGAACAGCTTCTACCCCCAAGTCATTAGACTGGTGAACAGCTCCTACCCCCAAGTCATTAGACTGGTGAACAGCTCCTACCCCCAAGTCATTAGACTGGTGAACAGCTTCTACCCCCAAGTCATTAGACTGGTGAACAGCTTCTACCCCCCCCAAGTCATTAGACTGGTGAACAGCTTCTAAACCCCCCAAGTCATTAGACTGGTGAACAGCTCCTACCCCCAAGTCATTAGACTGGTGAACAGCTTCTACCCCCCAAGTCATTAGACTGGTGAACAGCTCCTACCCCCAAGTCATTAGACTGGTGAACAGCTCCTACCCCCAAGTCATTAGACTGGTGAACAGCTCCTACCCCCAAGTCATTAGACTGGTGAACAGCTCCTACCCCCAAGTCATTAGACTGGTGAACAGCTTCTAACCCCCCAAGTCATTAGACTGGTGAACAGCTTCTAACCCCCCAAGTCATTAGACTGGTGAACAGCTTCTAACCCCCCCAAGTCATTAGACTGGTGAACAGCTTCTAACCCCCCAAGTCATTAGACTGAACAGCTCCTATCCCCAAGTCATTAGACTGGTGAACAGCTTCTAACCCCCCAAGTCATTAGACTGGTGAACAGCTTCTAACCCCCCCCAAGTCATTAGACTGGTGAACAGCTTCTAACCCCCCAAGTCATTAGACTGGTGAACAGCTTCTACCCCCCAAGTCATTAGACTGGTGAACAGCTCCTATCCCCAAGTCATTAGACTGGTGAACAGCTCCTACCCCCAAGTCATTAGACTCGTGAACAGCTCCTACCCCCAAGTCATTAGACTGGTGAACAGCTTCTACCCCCCAAGTCATTAGACTGGTGAACAGCTTCTACCCCCCCAAGTCATTAGACTGGTGAACAGCTCCTACCCCCAAGTCATTAGACTGGTGAACAGCTCCTACCCCCAAGTCATTAGACTGGTGAACAGCTTCTACCCCCCAAGTCATTAGACTGGTGAACAGCTCCTACCCCCAAGTCATTAGACTGGTGAACAGCTCCTACCCCCCAAGTCATTAGACTGGTGAACAGCTCCTACCCCCCAAGTCATTAGACTGGTGAACAGCTTCTAACCCCCCCCCCCAAGTCATTAGACTGGTGAACAGCTTCTAACCCCCCCCCCAAGTCATTAGACTGGTGAACAGCTTCTAAACCCCCAAGTCATTAGACTGGTGAACAGCTCCTACCCCCAAGTCATTAGACTGGTGAACAGCTCCTACCCCCAAGTCATTAGACTGGTGAACAGCTCCTACCCCCAAGTCATTAGACTGGTGAACAGCTCCTACCCCCAAGTCATTAGACTGGTGAACAGCTTCTACCCCCAAGTCATTAGACTGGTGAACAGCTCCTACCCCCCCAAGTCATTAGACTGGTGAACAGCTTCTACCCCCAAGCCATTAGACTGGTGAACAGCTTCTATCCCCCCCCCAAGCCATTAGACTGGTGAACAGCTCCTACCCCCCCCCCCCCCAAGCCATTAGACTGGTGAACAGCTTCTACCCCCAAGCCATTAGACTGGTGAACAGCTCCTACCCCCCAAGCCATTAGACTGGTGAACAGCTTCTACCCCCAAGCCATTAGACTGGTGAACAGCTCCTACCCCCCCCCAAGCCATTAGACTGGTGAACAGCTTCTACCCCCAAGTCATTAGACTGGTGAACAGCTTCTACCCCCAATTCATTAGACTGGTGAACAGCTTTTACCCCCAAGTCATTAGACTGGTGAACAGCTCCTACCCCCCAAGCCATTAGACTGGTGAACAGCTTCTACCCCCAAGCCATTAGACTGGTGAACAGCTCCTACACCCCCAAGCCATTAGACTGGTGAACAGCTCCTCCCCCTCCCCCAAGCCATTAGACTGGTGAACAGCTCCTACCCTCCCCCCCCAAGCCATTAGACTGGTGAACAGCTTCTACACCCCCCAAGCCATTAGACTGGTGAACAGCTTCTACCCCCAAGCCATTAGACTGGTGAACAGCTCCTACCCCCAAGTCATTAGACTGGTGAACAGCTCCTACCCCCCCCCAAGCCATTAGACTGGTGAGCAGCTTCTACCCCCAAGCCATTAGACTGGTGAACAGCTCCTACCCCCCCCAAGCCATTAGACTGGTGAACAGCTTCTACCCCCCAAGCCATCAGACTGGTGAACAGCTTCTACCCCCAAGTCATTAGACTGGTGAACAGCTTCTACCCCCAAGCAATTAGACTGGTGAACAGCTTCTACCCCCAAGCCATTAGACTGGTGAACAGCTTCTACCCCCAAGTCATTAGACTGGTGAACAGCTTCTACCCCCAATTCATTAGACTGGTGAACAGCTTTTACCCCCAAGTCATTAGACTGGTGAACAGCTCCTACCCCCCCCAGCCATTGGACTGGTGAACAGCCTCTACCCCCAAGCCATTAGACTGGTGAACAGCTCCTACCCCCAAGTCATTAGACTGGTGAACAGCTCCTACCCCCCCCAAGCCATTAGACTGGTGAACAGCTTCTACCCCCAAGTCATTAGACTGGTGAACAGCTCCTACCCCCCAAGCAATTAGACTGGTGAACAGCTTCTACCCCCAAGCCATTAGACTGGTGAACAGCTTCTACCCCCCCCCCAAGTCATTAGACTGGTGAACAGCTTCTACCCCCCCCCAAGTCATTAGACTGGTGAACAGCTTCTACCCCCAAGTCATTAGACTGGTGAACAGCTCCTACCCCCAAGTCATTAGACTGGTGAACAGCTCCTACCCCCAAGTCATTAGACTGGTGAACAGCTTCTACCCCCAAGTCATTAGACTGGTGAACAGCTTCTACCCCCCCCCCAAGTCATTAGACTGGTGAACAGCTTCTAAACCCCCCAAGTCATTAGACTGGTGAACAGCTCCTACCCCCAAGTCATTAGACTGGTGAACAGCTTCTACCCCCCAAGTCATTAGACTGGTGAACAGCTCCTACCCCCAAGTCATTAGACTGGTGAACAGCTCCTACCCCCAAGTCATTAGACTGGTGAACAGCTTCTAACCCCCCCCCAAGTCATTAGACTGGTGAACAGCTTCTAACCCCCCCAAGTCATTAGACTGGTGAACAGCTTCTAACCCCCAAGTCATTAGACTGGTGAACAGCTTCTAACCCCCCAAGTCATTAGACTGGTGAACAGCTCCTATCCCCAAGTCATTAGACTGGTGAACAGCTTCTAACCCCCCCAAGTCATTAGACTGGTGAACAGCTTCTAACCCCCCCCCCAAGTCATTAGACTGGTGAACAGCTTCTAACCCCCCCCAAGTCATTAGACTGGTGAACAGCTTCTAACCCCCCCAAGTCATTAGACTGGTGAACAGCTCCTATCCCCAAGTCATTAGACTCGTGAACAGCTCCTACCCCCAAGTCATTAGACTGGTGAACAGCTTCTACCCCCCCCAAGTCATTAGACTGGTGAACAGCTTCTACCCCCCCCCAAGTCATTAGACTGGTGAACAGCTCCTACCCCCAAGTCATTAGACTGGTGAACAGCTCCTACCCCCAAGTCATTAGACTGGTGAACAGCTTCTACCCCCAAGTCATTAGACTGGTGAACAGCTTCTACCCCCAAGTCATTAGACTGGTGAACAGCTTCTACCCCCCCCAGCCATTGGACTGGTGAACAGCTTCTACCCCCAAGCCATTAGACTGGTGAACAGCTTCTACCCCCAAGCCATTAGACTGGTGAACAGCTTCTACCCCCCCCCAAGCCATTACACTGGTGAACAGCTCCTACCCCCCCCCCCCCAAGCCATTAGACTGGTGAACAGCTTCTACCCCCCCCAAGCCATTAGACTGGTGAACAGCTTCTACCCCCAAGTCAGTAGACTGGTGAACAGCTCCTACCCCCCAAGCAATTAGACTGGTGAACAGCTTCTACCCCCAAGCCATTAGACTGGTGAACAGCTTCTACCCCCCCCCAAGTCATTAGACTGGTGAACAGCTTCTACCCCCAAGTCATTAGACTGGTGAACAGCTCCTACCCCCAAGTCATTAGACTGGTGAACAGCTCCTACCCCCAAGTCATTAGACTGGTGAACAGCTTCTACCCCCAAGTCATTAGACTGGTGAACAGCTTCTACCCCCCCAAGTCATTAGACTGGTGAACAGCTTCTAAACCCCCCAAGTCATTAGACTGGTGAACAGCTCCTACCCCCAAGTCATTAGACTGGTGAACAGCTTCTACCCCCAAGTCATTAGACTGGTGAACAGCTCCTACCCCCAAGTCATTAGACTGGTGAACAGCTCCTACCCCCAAGTCATTAGACTGGTGAACAGCTCCTACCCCCAAGTCATTAGACTGGTGAACAGCTTCTAACCCCCCCAAGTCATTAGACTGGTGAACAGCTTCTAACCCCCCCCAAGTCATTAGACTGGTGAACAGCTTCTAACCCCCCAAGTCATTAGACTGGTGAACAGCTTCTAACCCCCCAAGTCATTAGACTGGTGAACAGCTCCTATCCCCAAGTCATTAGACTGGTGAACAGCTTCTAACCCCCCAAGTCATTAGACTGGTGAACAGCTTCTAACCCCCCCAAGTCATTAGACTGGTGAACAGCTTCTAACCCCCCCAAGTCATTAGACTGGTGAACAGCTTCTAACCCCCCCAAGTCATTAGACTGGTGAACAGCTCCTATCCCCAAGTCATTAGACTGGTGAACAGCTCCTACCCCCAAGTCATTAGACTCGTGAACAGCTCCTACCCCCAAGTCATTAGACTGGTGAACAGCTTCTACCCCCCCCAAGTCATTAGACTGGTGAACAGCTTCTACCCCCCCCAAGTCATTAGACTGGTGAACAGCTCCTACCCCCAAGTCATTAGACTGGTGAACAGCTCCTACCCCCAAGTCATTAGACTGGTGAACAGCTTCTACCCCCAAGTCATTAGACTGGTGAACAGCTCCTACCCCCAGTCATTAGACTGGTGAACAGCTCCTACCCCCAAGTCATTAGACTGGTGAACAGCTCCTACCCCCAAGTCATTAGACTGGTGAACAGCTTCTACCCCCAAGTCATTAGACTGGTGAACAGCTCCTACCCCCAAGTCATTAGACTGGTGAACAGCTTCTACCCCCAAGCCATTAGACTGGTGAACAGCTTCTACCCCCCCAAGCCATTAGACTGGTGAACAGCTCCTACCCCCAAGTCATTAGACTGGTGAACAGCTTCTAACCCCCCAAGTCATTAGACTGGTGAACAGCTTCTAACCCCCCAAGTCATTAGACTGGTGAACAGCTTCTAACCCCCCAAGTCATTAGACTGGTGAACAGCTTCTAACCCCCCCAAGTCATTAGACTGGTGAACAGCTCCTATCCCCAAGTCATTAGACTGGTGAACAGCTTCTAACCCCCCCAAGTCATTAGACTGGTGAACAGCTTCTAACCCCCCAAGTCATTAGACTGGTGAACAGCTTCTAACCCCCCAAGTCATTAGACTGGTGAACAGCTCCTATCCCCAAGTCATTAGACTGGTGAACAGCTCCTACCCCCAAGTCATTAGACTCGTGAACAGCTCCTACCCCCAAGTCATTAGACTGGTGAACAGCTTCTACCCCCCCCAAGTCATTAGACTGGTGAACAGCTTCTACCCCCCCCCAAGTCATTAGACTGGTGAACAGCTCCTACCCCCAAGTCATTAGACTGGTGAACAGCTCCTACCCCCAAGTCATTAGACTGGTGAACAGCTTCTACCCCCAAGTCATTAGACTGGTGAACAGCTCCTACCCCCAGTCATTAGACTGGTGAACAGCTCCTACCCCCAAGTCATTAGACTGGTGAACAGCTTCTACCCCCCAAGTCATTAGACTGGTGAACAGCTTCTACCCCCCCAAGTCATTAGACTGGTGAACAGCTTCTAAACCCCCCCCAAGTCATTAGACTGGTGAACAGCTTCTAAACCCCCCAAGTCATTAGACTGGTGAACAGCTCCTACCCCCAAGTCATTAGACTGGTGAACAGCTCCTACCCCCAAGTCATTAGACTGGTGAACAGCTCCTACCCCCAAGTCATTAGACTGGTGAACAGCTCCTACCCCCAAGTCATTAGACTGGTGAACAGCTTCTACCCCCAAGTCATTAGACTGGTGAACAGCTCCTACCCCCCAAGCCATTAGACTGGTGAACAGCTTCTACCCCCCAAGCCATTAGACTGGTGAACAGCTTCTACCCCCCCCCCCCCAAGCCATTAGACTGGTGAACAGCTCCTACCCCCCCCAAGCCATTAGACTGGTGAACAGCTTCTACCCCCAAGCCATTAGACTGGTGAACAGCTCCTACCCCCCAAGCCATTAGACTGGTGAACAGCTTCTACCCCCAAGACATTAGACTGGTGAACAGCTTCTACCCCCAATTCATTAGACTGGTGAACAGCTTTTACCCCCAAGCCATTAGACTGGTGAACAGCTCCTACCCCCAAGTCATTAGACTGGTGAACAGCTTCTACCCCCCAAGTCATTAGACTGGTGAACAGCTTCTACCCCCCCCAAGTCATTAGACTGGTGAACAGCTTCTAAACCCCCCCCCCCCAAGTCATTAGACTGGTGAACAGCTTCTAAACCCCCCAAGTCATTAGACTGGTGAACAGCTCCTACCCCCAAGTCATTAGACTGGTGAACAGCTCCTACCCCCAAGTCATTAGACTGGTGAACAGCTCCTACCCCCAAGTCATTAGACTGGTGAACAGCTCCTACCCCCAAGTCATTAGACTGGTGAACAGCTTCTACCCCCAAGTCATTAGACTGGTGAACAGCTCCTACCCCCAAGTCATTAGACTGGTGAACAGCTTCTACCCCCAAGCCATTAGACTGGTGAACAGCTTCTACCCCCCCCCCCCCCCCAAGCCATTAGACTGGTGAACAGCTCCTACCCCCCCCCCAAGCCATTAGACTGGTGAACAGCTTCTACCCCCAAGCCATTAGACTGGTGAACAGCTCCTACCCCCCCCAAGCCATTAGACTGGTGAACAGCTTCTACCCCCAAGACATTAGACTGGTGAACAGCTTCTACCCCCAATTCATTAGACTGGTGAACAGCTTTTACCCCCAAGTCATTAGACTGGTGAACAGCTCCTACCCCCCCCCCCCCCCAAGCCATTAGACTGGTGGACAGCTCCTACCCCCCCCCCCCCCAAGCCATTAGACTGGTGAACAGCTTCTACCCCCCCCCCCCAGCCATTAGACTGGTGAACAGCTTCTACCCCCAAGTCAGTAGACTGGTGAACAGCTCCTACCCCCCCAAGCCATTAGACTGGTGAACAGCTTCTACCCCCAAGCCATTATACTGGTGAACAGCTCCTACACCCCCCAAGCCATTAGACTGGTGAACAGCTCCTCCCCCCTCCCCCAAGCCATTAGACTGGTGAACAGCTCCTACCCTCCCCCCCCCAAGCCATTAGACTGGTGAACAGCTTCTACACCCCCCAAGCCATTAGACTGGTGAACAGCTTCTACCCCCAAGCCATTAGACTGGTGAACAGCTCCTACCCCCAAGTCATTAGACTGGTGAACAGCTCCTACCCCCCAAGCCATTAGACTGGTGAGCAGCTTCTACCCCCAAGCCATTAGACTGGTGAACAGCTCCTACCCCCCCCCCAAGCCATTAGACTGGTGAACAGCTTCTACCCCCAAGCCATCAGACTGGTGAACAGCTTCTACCCCCAAGTCATTAGACTGGTGAACAGCTTCTACCCCCCCCAGCCATTGGACTGGTGAACAGCCTCTACCCCCAAGCCATTAGACTGGTGAACAGCTCCTACACCCCCCAAGCCATTAGACTGGTGAGCAGCTTCTACCCCCAAGCCATTAGACTGGTGAACAGCTCCTACCCCCCCCCCAAGCCATTAGACTGGTGAACAGCTTCTACCCCCCCAAGTCATTAGACTGGTGAACAGCTTCTACCCCCAAGTCATTAGACTGGTGAACAGCTTCTACCCCCCCAGCCATTGGACTGGTGAACAGCTTCTACCCCCAAGCCATTAGACTGGTGAACAGCTCCTACACCCCCCAAGCCATTAGACTGGTGAACAGCTTCTACCCCCAAGCCATTAGACTGGTGAACAGCTTCTACCCCCAAGCCATTAGACTGGTGAACAGCTCCTACCCCCAAGTCATTAGACTGGTGAACAGCTCCTACCCCCCCCAAGCCATTAGACTGGTGAACAGCTTCTACACCCCCAAGCCATTAGACTGGTGAACAGCTTCTACCCCCAAGCCATTAGACTGGTGAACAGCTCCTACCCCCTAGTCATTAGACTGGTGAACAGCTCCTACCCCCCCCCCCCAAGCCATTAGACTGGTGAGCAGCTTCTGCCCCCCAAGCCATTAGACTGGTGAACAGCTCCTACCCCCAAGTCATTAGACTGGTGAACAGCTCCTACCCCCAAGTCATTAGACTGGTGAACAGCTTCTACCCCCCCCCCCAAGCCATTAGACTGGTGAACAGCTCCTACCCCCCCCCCCCCCCCAAGCCATTAGACTGGTGAACAGCTTCTACACCCCCCCAAGCCATTAGACTGGTGAACAGCTTCTACCCCCAAGCCATTAGACTGGTGAACAGCTCCTACCCCCCCCAAGCCATTAGACTGGTGAACAGCTTCTACCCCCAAGTCATTAGACTGGTGAACAGCTTCTACCCCCAATTCATTAGACTGGTGAACAGCTTTTACCCCCAAGTCATTAGACTGGTGAACAGCTCCTACCCCCCCCCCCCCAAGCCATTAGACTGGTGAACAGCTCCTACCCCCCCCCCCCAAGCCATTAGACTGGTGAACAGCTTCTACCCCCCCAAGCCATTAGACTGGTGAACAGCTTCTACCCCCAAGTCAGTAGACTGGTGAACAGCTCCTACCCCCCAAGCCATTAGACTGGTGAACAGCTTCTACCCCCAAGCCATTAGACTGGTGAACAGCTCCTACACCCCCCAAGTCATTAGACTGGTGAACAGCTTCTAAACCCCCCAAGTCATTAGACTGGTGAACAGCTCCTACCCCCAAGTCATTAGACTGGTGAACAGCTCCTACCCCCCAAGTCATTAGACTGGTGAACAGCTTCTACCCCCCAAGTCATTAGACTGGTGAACAGCTCCTACCCCCAAGTCATTAGACTGGTGAACAGCTCCTACCCCCAAGTCATTAGACTGGTGAACAGCTCCTACCCCCAAGTCATTAGACTGGTGAACAGCTCCTAACCCCCCCAAGTCATTAGACTGGTGAACAGCTTCTAACCCCCCCCAAGTCATTAGACTGGTGAACAGCTTCTAACCCCCCAAGTCATTAGACTGGTGAACAGCTTCTAACCCCCCAAGTCATTAGACTGGTGAACAGCTCCTATCCCCAAGTCATTAGACTGGTGAACAGCTTCTAACCCCCCAAGTCATTAGACTGGTGAACAGCTTCTAACCCCCCAAGTCATTAGACTGGTGAACAGCTTCTAACCCCCCCAAGTCATTAGACTGGTGAACAGCTTCTAACCCCCCAAGTCATTAGACTGGTGAACAGCTCCTACCCCCAAGTCAGTAGACTGGTGAACAGCTTCTACCCCCCCAAGTCATTAGACTGGTGAACAGCTTCTAACCCCCCCAAGTCATTAGACTGGTGAACAGCTCCTATCCCCAAGTCATTAGACTGGTGAACAGCTCCTACCCCCAAGTCATTAGACTGGTGAACAGCTTCTACCCCCCCAAGTCATTAGACTGGTGAACAGCTCCTACCCCCAAGTCATTAGACTGGTGAACAGCTCCTACCCCCAAGTCATTAGACTGGTGAACAGCTCCTACCCCCAAGTCATTAGACTGGTGAACAGTTCTACCCCCAAGTCATTAGACTGGTGAACAGCTTCTACCCCCCCCCAAGTCATTAGACTGGTGAACAGCTTCTAAACCCCCCAAGTCATTAGACTGGTGAACAGCTCCTACCCCCAAGTCATTAGACTGGTGAACAGCTCCTACCCCCAAGTCATTAGACTGGTGAACAGCTCCTACCCCCAAGTCATTAGACTGGTGAACAGCTCCTACCCCCAAGTCATTAGACTGGTGAACAGCTTCTACCCCCAAGTCATTAGACTGGTGAACAGCTCCTACCCCCCAAGTCATTAGACTGGTGAACAGCTTCTACCCCCCAAGCCATTAGACTGGTGAACAGCTTCTACCCCCCCCCCAAGCCATTAGACTGGTGAACAGCTTCTACCCCCAAGTCATTAGACTGGTGAACAGCTCCTACCCCCAAGTCATTAGACTGGTGAACAGCTTCTACCCCCAAGCCATTAGACTGGTGAACAGCTTCTACCCCCAAAGTCATTAGACTGGTGAACAGCTCCTACCCCCCAAGTCATTAGACTGGTGAACAGCTTCTACCCCCCAAGTCATTAGACTGGTGAACAGCTTCTACCCCCCAAGTCATTAGACTGGTGAACAGCTCCTACCCCCCAAGTCATTAGACTGGTGAACAGCTCCTACCCCCCAAGTCATTAGACTGGTGAACAGCTCCTACCCCCCAAGTCATTAGACTGGTGAACAGCTTCTACCCCCCCAAGCCATTAGACTGGTGAACAGCTTCTACCCCCCCCCCCCCCCCCAAGCCATTAGACTGGTGAACAGCTTCTACCCCCAAGCCATTAGACTGGTGAACAGCTCCTACCCCCCCCCCCCCCAAGCCATTAGACTGGTGAACAGCTTCTACCCCCAAGTCATTAGACTGGTGAACAGCTTCTACCCCCAATTCATTAGACTGGTGAACAGCTTTTACCCCCAAGTCATTAGACTGGTGAACAGCTCCCCCCCCCCCCAAGCCATTAGACTGGTGAACAGCTCCTACCCCCCCCCAAGCCATTAGACTGGTGAACTGCTTCTACCCCCAAGTCAGTAGACTGGTGAACAGCTCCTACCCCCCAAGCCATTAGACTGGTGAACAGCTTCTACCCCCAAGCCATTAGACTGGTGAACAGCTCCTACACCCCCAAGCCATTAGACTGGTGAACAGCTTCTACCCCCAAGTCATTAGACTGGTGAACAGCTTCTACCCCCAATTCATTAGACTGGTGAACAGCTTTTACCCCCAAGTCATTAGACTGGTGAACAGCTCCTACCCCCCCCCCCCCCCCCCCAAGCCATTAGACTGGTGAACTGCTTCTACCCCCAAGTCAGTAGACTGGTGAACAGCTCCTACCCCCCCCCCAAGCCATTAGACTGGTGAACAGCTTCTACCCCCAAGCCATTAGACTGGTGAACAGCTCCTACACCCCCCAAGCCATTAGACTGGTGAACAGCTCCTCCCCCCTCCCCCAAGCCATTAGACTGGTGAACAGCTCCTACCCCCCCCCCCCAAGCCATTAGACTGGTGAACAGCTTCTACACCCCCAAGCCATTAGACTGGTGAACAGCTTCTACCCCCAAGCCATTAGACTGGTGAACAGCTCCTACCCCCAAGTCATTAGACTGGTGAACAGCTCCTACCCCCCCAAGCCATTAGACTGGTGAGCAGCTTCTGCCCCCCAAGCCATTAGACTGGTGAACAGCTCCTACCCCCCCCCCCCCCCCCCAAGCCATTAGACTGGTGAACAGCTCCTACCCCCAAGTCATTAGACTGGTGAACAGCTCCTACCCCCAAGTCATTAGACTGGTGAACAGCTCCTACCCCCCCCAAGCCATTAGACTGGTGAGCAGCTTCTACCCCCAAGCCATTAGACTGGTGAACAGCTCCTACCCCCCCCAAGCCATTAGACTGGTGAACAGCTTCTACCCCCCAAGCCATCAGACTGGTGAACAGCTTCTACCCCCAAGTCATTAGACTGGTGAACAGCTTCTACCCCCCCCCAAGCCATTGGACTGGTGAACAGCTTCTACCCCCAAGCCATTAGACTGGTGAACAGCTTCTACCTCCAGCACACGCGCACACACTCTCCAGCACACGCGCACACTCTCCAGCACACGCGCACACACTCTCCAGCACACGCGCACACACTCTCCAGCACACGCACACACACTCTCCAGCACACGCACACACACTCTCCAGCACACGCACACACTCTCCAGCACACGCGCACACACTACATATGCTCATGCACACAAAACACACACACATGCATATTGATGCCACACTCACACATTTGTGATCTTGTCACGTTTTATTACCTGTCATAATTGCCTTGTCACCTTTACCTGCATGTACATATTTCCTCAACTATTGGTACCCCTTCACTCTGTACCGCTACTCCTTTGTAGATATCCTCCTTATTTAGTGTTACTAGTTCCTTTTTTTATTTTTTTTGTAATTGTCAAATGTTCTCACTACTTTACTGAGTTGTTGGTTAAAAGGGCTTGTCAGTAAGCATTTCATGGTAAAGTCTACACCTGTTGTATTCGGCGCATGTCACAAATACAATTAGATTAGAACATGTTTTCACCCTCAGATTCCAGGGCTACTCTGGGGAAACAGACGAATTCACAACCAGAAACCAGAATAGCAGCACCAAGGCCCACTAGGTAAAAGTACCTGGGAGGACAGGAACGGCAGGGTATAGGGGAGGACCAGCATCCTCTACACCCCATGTTATGAGATTCCTGCAGGATGAATCTATGGAGCTTGGTCTGGGTCTGGAGTGAGACGTGCTTCATTAAGGATGAGTCAAGCCCCTTCCCCTTCCCTCTATTCAGTCCCATTTCTGACATAGTTTTACACCCACCTGACCCTAGCAAAGCTTTAGCCAAGGTGTGTGTGCTTGTTTACGTCAGGTCAGATTTAAGAGCCTGACAGGGCCAGAGAGGTATAGTAGTCACTGATGGCAGGAAGCCCTCTCATGTCAGATGTAAGAGCCTGACAGGGCCAGAGAGGTATAGTAGTCACTGATGGCAGGAAGCCCTCTCAGGTCAGATGTAAGAGCCTGACAGGGCCAGAGAGGTACAGTAGTCACTGATGGCAGGAAGCCCTCTCATGTTTTCATAGTGACAGACAGGGATGGACAGTCATCGGGGTTGGGGTTGGTCAACATGAGATTGTTATTGTGATATGTATATCTCTGTGATATGTATATCTCTGTGATTATGTATATCTCTGTGATTATGTATATCTCTGTGATATGTATATCTCTGTGATATGTATATCTCTGTGATATGTATATCTCTGTGATTATGTATATCCCTGTGATATGTATATCCCTGTGATATGTATATCTCTGTGATATGTATATCTCTGTGATATGTATATCTCTGTGATATGTATATCTCTGTGATATGTATATCTCTGTGATATGTATATCTCTGTGTGCTCTGGGGGATTCTGAGCATGTCAACACAATGCTTGCATGACTCTGGGTGTGTGATATATTTTCAATACCCTAACAACATCCAGTTAGTTGCCTTGTTTGTGTGACTGCAACTTGGCTTCCATGTGCGGAAGTCATCCGGCCCCATTTGATTTCAATAGGTATTGCTATTGCTTGCCTTTCATCACGTTCTTCCTTTTCCTACGGGTGACGATGTTTTTTCATTGACATTTCGAGCCCGGCTCGTCTGTTTCTGTACGCGTGCGTGGGATGTGCACGTTTGTTTCTGTACGCGTGCGTGGGATGTGCACGTTTGTTTCTGTACGCGTGCGTGGGATGTGCACGTTTGTTTCTGTACGCGTGCGTGGGATGTGCACGTTTGCTCATGTCCTTGTGCAATCATTTCCATCGTCCCATTTGTTGTCCTTTATAAACTCTCATGGTCTCATCAACTCCAGCCTGATGGATATACAGTAGATCGGCCCTGGCTCATTAATGAAGACTGAACTCATGTTGGTAAACATCATGGTGGTTAAGTTACATTATAGTATTCTCTGTCTGGGGTCAGTGATGAGGAGATCCAGGGTGACATACTGTATATATCTAGAACTTCCTGTCCTCTGTCCCTGTGGGACTGGCTGGTTTCTGGTTGTTTTCCCAAGTGGGAAGGCAGTCAGATAGCCTGGTCCCAGATTGGTTTGTGATCTTGCTTGCTGGTCATTGTCACTTCATTGACCACAGGAGCTGTCAAGACAGCACAAACCGATCTGGCACCAGGCTATCTGACTGAGTCTCACCCCTCTGCTTCCCACAGTCCATAGTGCTACTGATCCAGTCAGTCATTGGGGACCTGAGTTATGGGCCTGGCCGGCTGACCGGTGGTGGCCAGGCAGGGGCCACAGAGTCACTGAGGACATATCCGGCCTGGTCCGCTCCAGTTCCTTCCTGCAGAACAAAGCGACCAGGGGACCAGACTCAAGACGTCTCCTCAGACTGGCTGGCCCGCTCAGTCTACGTGCACCAGAGCAGGAGCCTCAGAGGGGAGGCAGTCAGCCAATCAGCCCTCGGGACTCGGGTCGGTGACTGGGGTCCGGGTGCTGGGACCGTACTTAACACAGGCCTGTCTGGGGCTGAAGGAATAGTTGGCCCTGCTCCCTCATCCATCCTTATCCTCCTCATTCTCCCTCCTTCACGTCCACTGTAGAACAATGAGGTCAGCGTGGAGAGCAGCCCCTCCTACACCCTTTTCCTGCCATTGTCAGAGAGGACAGAGTCTGTGTTAGGTGTGCTGCCAGTGGCCGACCACAGAGGAACACTGACCTTCTAGAGATCATGAACTGGAGAAGACGCGTAGACACACGTGGACGGACACACACACACACATTGCTTTTGGAAAGTATTCAGACCCCTTGACTTTTCCCACATTTTGTTACATCACAGCCTTATTCTAAAATGGAATCAATATTTTTTTGCCCCTTTATTAATATACACACAATAACCCATAATGACAAAAAGAAAAAACTGTTTTTTTTTTAGACATTTTTGCAAATGTATTAAAAATAAAAACTGATCACATTTACATAAGTATTCAGTCCCTTTACTCAGTACTTTGTTAAAGCACCTTTTTGAAGTGATTACAGCCTTGAGTCTTCTTGGGGAGCGTCGCTGCACAGCTAATTTCAGGTCTCTCCAGAGATGTTCAAGTCCGGGCTCTGGCTGGGCCGCTCAAGGATATTCAGAGACTTGTCCTGAAGCCACTCCTGTGTTGTCTTGGCTGTGTGCTTAGGGACATTGTCCTGTTGGAAAGTGAACCTTCACCCCAGTCTGAGGTCCTGAGTGCTCTGGAGCAGGTTTTCATCAAGGATCTCTCTGTACTTTGCTCCATTCATCTGTCCCTCGATCCTGACTAGTCTCCCCTGCCGCTGATAAACATCCCCACAGCATGATGCTGCCACCACCATGCTTCACTGTAGGGATGGTGTCAGGTTTCCTCCAGATGTGACGCTTGGCATTCAAGCCAAAGAGTTCAATCTTGGTTTCATCAGAACAGAGAATGTTGTTTCTCATGGTCTCTAGTTGCCTTTTTACAAACTCCAAGCGGGCTGTTCTGTGCCTTTTACTGAGGGGCTTCCATCTGGCCACTCTACCATAAAGGCCTAATTGGTGGAGTGCTGCAGAGATGGTTGTCCTTCTGGAAGGTTCTCCCGTCTCCACAGAGGATCTCTGGAGCTCTGTCAGAGTGACCATCGGGTTCTTGGTCACCTCCCTGACCAAGGCCCTTCTCCCCCGATGGCTCAGTTTGACCGGACGGCAAGCTCTAGGAAGAGTCTTGGTGGTTTTAAACTAGTTCCATCTAAGAATGATGGAGGCCACTGTGTTCTTGGACCTTCAATGCTGCAGAAATGTTTAGGTACCCTTTCCCAGATCTGTGCCTCGACACAATCCTGTCTTGGAGTTCTACGGACAATTCCTTCAATTCATGGCTTGGTTTTTGCTCTGACATGCACTGTCAACTGTGGGAGCTTATATAGACAGGTGTGTGCCTTTCCAAGTCTTGTCCAATCAATTGGTGGGCTCTAATCAAGTTGGAGAAAAATCTCATGGATGATCAATGGAAACAGGAAGCACCGGAGCTCAATTTCCGGTCTCATAGCAAAGGGTCTGAATACTAAGCTATTTCAGATTGTCATTTCTTTATACACTTGCAAAAATGTCTAAAAATCAGTTTTTGTTTGGTCATTATGGGGTATTGTGTGTATATTGAGAAAAACAATGAGTTTAATCCATTTTAGAAAAAGGCTGTAATGTAACAACATTTGGGAAAAGTCAAGGGGTCTGAATACTTTCTGAATGCACGGTATACTAATGCGCGCACATTAGTATACATAACAAAATTAATTTGGCACAGAATCTCACTTTCGCTAAATTTGTTATTAGCCTGCAACTCTTCCTGTGTGAATGGGTTAATTTGTTATTAGCCTGCAACTCTTCCTGTGTGAATGGGTTAATTTGTTATTAGCCTGCAACTCTTCCTGTGTGAATGGGTTAATTTGTTATTAGCCTGCAACTCTTCCTGTGTGAATGGGTTAATTTGTTATTAGCCTGCAACTCTTCCTGTGTGAATGGGTTAATTTGTTATTAGCCTGCAACTCTTCCTGTGTGATATCTGCCGTTCATTCATGAACTTGGACATCTGGGACGTTGAGTACCAACACATTCCACTCCATAATCATCACTTCTGGTGGTCTGGTCTCGACCATCTCATTGGTTGACCAGACAGAGGAGGATTGCATGGTAATAGCTGTTAGAGGCACCTCCCCTGTGGGATTAGGAGCCAGTCGTGGGGCTTGCATCCCAAATGGCATCCTATTTTCTATGGGCCCTGGTCAAGAGTAGTGCACTACGAAGGGAATAGGGTACCATTTGGGACATGGCCCTGGATATCCTGCATGCCACGCCCCTTAAACCCTATTATGGTTCGTACTCCTTCCACTGTATTTGAGACTGGAAACCAATCCACACTGACCTGATTTGTACTGGTAAGAGATGGGAGGTGGGTAGAGGGAGGGGAAGAGAGACCAGAGAAAGACCGGGGCTGATGGGAGGGAGGAAAAGAGAAAGTAGAAAAAGAGGGCTTTGTGGATGGCAGAGGTAAACAAAGTCTGTGTGGGCCAAAGCCGCCCGCTGTAGAGCCCCCTATCTGTGCCCCCGCCAGACTAGACCACCAGACTGTACTGTGTCTCTGTGATTATATACCAGCCAGACTAGACCACCAGACTGTACTGTGTCTCTGTGATTATATACCAGCCAGACTAGACCACCAGACTGTACTGTGTCTCTGATTATATACCAGCCAGACTAGACCACCAGACTGTACTCTCTCTTTGTGATTATATACCAGCCAGACTAGACCACCAGACTGTACTGTGTCTCTGATTATATACCAGCCAGACTAGACCACCAGACTGTACTGTGTCTCTGATTATATACCAGCCAGACTAGACCACCAGACTGTACTGTGTCTCTGTGATTATATACCAGCCAGACTAGACCACCAGACTGTACTGTGTCTCTGTGATTATATACCAGCCAGACTAGACCACCAGACTGTACTGTGTCTCTGTGATTATATACCAGCCAGACTAGACCACCAGACTGTACTGTGTCTCTGTGATTATATACCAGCCAGACTAGACCACCAGACTGTACTGTGTCTCTGTGATTATATACCAGCCAGACTAGACCACCAGACTGTACTGTGTCTCTGATTATATACCAGCCAGACATGGGCCCATTAAGGCAGTATCCTGTCCTGCTTTCGCTCTCTACCTTCCAGGCTGATCAATAAGACCAAGTGAAATCATTCTCCTTCATCCATCAAAACAATCCAAGTGGCTTTATAAGCACATTGGTTATAACTGATGCACAGTGTATATACAATGTTAACCATTGGTTATAACTAATGTACAGTGTATATACAATGTTAACCATTGGCTATAACTAATGTACAGTGTATATACAATGTTAACCATTAGTTATAACTAATGTACAGTGTATATACAATGTTAACCATTGGTTATAATAATGTGTTGTCTGAGTGTGTATCCCACTGAATGTGGAAGTGGGGACTGGGGTAATGTTGTTCCCTAACAGTCTGTCATTGTGATGACAGCCTCATCCCGCCTCTGACTGAACTCTATCTCTATCTCTCTATCAATAAAAAATGGTCTTTAAGCTGTGGCTTTCTGCCTGACACTGTAGACTGGCTGCTCCACTCATAAAAGCTTCTTATGGCCAGAGAACACGGAGTCTCTGACTGGCCTGTCTGGGAATAATAAACCAGTAGATTACTATACTAGAGCCTGAACACTACAACCTGTTAATAGTTAACCATTAGACTAGAGCCTGTTAATAGTAAACCATTAGACTAGAGCCTGCTAATAGTTAACCATTAGACTAGAGCCTGCTAATAGTTAACCATTAGACTAGAGCCTGCTAATAGTTAACCATTAGACTAGAGCCTGTTAATAGTTAACCATTAGACTAGAGTCTGTTAATAGTTAACCATTAGACTAGAGCCTGTTAATAGTAAACCATTAGACTAGAGCCTGTTAATAGTAAACCATTAGACTAGAGCCTGTTAATAGTAAACCATTAGACTAGAGCCTGTTAATAGTTAACCATTAGACTAGAGCCTGTTAATAGTAAACCATTAGACTAGAGCCTGTTAATAGTAAACCATTAGACTAGAGCCTGTTAATAGTAAACCATTAGACTAGAGCCTGTTAATAGTAAACCATTAGACTAGAGCCTGTTAATAGTTAACCATTAGACTAGAGCCTGTTAATAGTAAACCATTAGACTAGAGCCTGTTAATAGTTAACCATTAGACTAGAGCCTGTTAATAGTTAACCATTAGACTAGAGCCTGCTAATAGTTAACCATAAGACTAGAGCCTGTTAATAGTTAACCATTAGACTAGAGCCTGTTAATAGTTAACCATTAGACTAGAGCCTGTTAATAGTTAACCATTAGACTAGAGCCTGCTAATAGTTAACCATAAGACTACAGCCTAATTTTTCTCTTCGATGTTGAGTTTTTACAAGTGGCCCTTTGGAAAGGAATCAGACAGATCCACAATAACTGCATGTTCTGTTTAGAAATGTGGTATCCCTCTTGGAGAGACGATGCGGTGGATTTCTGACTCATCATCCATCCAGCAGGCCTATTGGACGGACCTGGGCTGATTGGAGAAAGGTCATTGGCAGACTGTGTTTCAGAGCTTTGTATTCATGCTTCTCCAATAGAAGGATTCTTTCTGGTGTGTTGTAATGTGTATTTTACCACCGGTACTATTGGAAACACACATCACATATTCTCAGACATCTCAAGTTCTGTGGTCAGCTGTTATGCACATGCCTGGGATTCTGAGTAAAACAACCTTGCTGTTTTTGCAAGCCGATGGCTGTTTTGCAAGACTGTCCTATTGTTTTTGGTCTCTGTGTTGGTCGGAGTCTGGTTTCTATATCTGAGACATTGTAATCCCACACTGCCCACTCACACTGACGTTCAAAATCCAATCAAATGTCATTTAACACATTCTTCATAAACAACGGGTATAGACGACCAGTGAAATGCACGTTTACTGGCCCTTAACAACAAGAGATAAATAAAGATAATAAAACAAGGAATGAATACACAGAGTAATAACTTGACTGTATACACGGGGTATCAGTACCGAGTTGATGTGCAGGGGTACGAGGTCCTTGTGGTAGATATGTACAGTACCAGTCAAAAGTTTGAACAGGTTTTTTCTTTATTTGTACTATTTTCTACATTGTAGAATAATCGTGAAGACATCAAAACTATGAAATAACACACATGGGATCATGTATTAACCAAAAAGGTGTTGAACAAGTTCTACAAAATAGCCACCATTTGCCTTGATGACAGCTTTCAACACTCTTGGAATTCTCTCAACCAGCTTCACAACCTTGTCACCTGGATTTACCAGCCCCAGAAATTGCAGACCAAATAAATCTCAACATCAACTGTTCAGAAGAGACTGTGTGAATCAGGCCTTCATGGTCAAATTGCTGCATAGAAACCACTACTTAAGGACACCGATAAGAAGAAGAGACTTGCTTGGGTCAAGAAACACGACCAATGCACATTAAACAGGTGGAAATCTGTCATTTGGTCATTGGAGTCCAAATTTGGGATTTTTGGTTCCTGCATCAGATGACCTGGCCTCCACAAACACCCGACCTCAACCCAAATGAGATGGTTTTGAATTAGTTTGACCGCAGAGTGAAGGAAAAGCAGCCAACAAGTGCTCAGCATATGTGGGAACTCCTTCAAAACTGTTTGAAAAGCATTCCAGTTGAAGCTGGTTGAGGGAGTGCCAAGTGTGTGAAGTTGTCAAGGCAAAGGGTGGCTACTTTGAAGAATCCCAAATATAAAATATATTTTGATTTTTTTAACACTTCTTTTTTTTTGGTTACTACATGATTCCATATGTGTTATTTCATAGTGTAATGTCTTTACTGTTTTCTACATTGTAGAATAATAGTGAAAAAACAAAACAACCCTGCAATAGTTTAGGTGTCAACTTTTGACTGGTTCTGTAAGAATAGATTATAAGAGTAAAGTGACTAGGTAACAGGATAGATCATAAACAGTAGCAGCAGTGTATGTGATGAGTCAGTGCAAAAGGGGGTCAATGCAGAGAGTTCAGGTAGCTATTTGGTGAACTATTTATCAGTCTTAGGACTTGGGGGAAGAAGCTGTTCAGAGTTCTGTTGGTTCCAGACTTCGTGCATCAGTACCACTTGCCATGCGGTTGCAGAGAGAACAGTCTATGGCTTTGGTGTCTGGAGTCATTGACAATATGTAGGTCCTTCCGCTGACACTGCCTGTTATAGAGGTCCTGGATGGTGATGTACTGGGCCGTACGTACTACCCTCTGTACGTACTACCCTCTGTACGTACTACCCTCTGTACGTACTACCCTCTGTACGTACTACCCTCTGTACGTACTACCCTCTGGGCCGTACGTACTACCCTCTGTACGTACTACCCTCTGTACGTACTACCCTCTACGTACTACCCTCTGTACGTACTACCCTCTGGGCCGTACGTACTACCCTCTGTACGTACTACCCTCTGTACGTACTACCCTCTGTACGTACTACCCTCTGTACGTACTACCCTCTGGGCCGTACGTACTACCCTCTGTACGTACTACCCTCTGTACGTACTACCCTCTGGGCCGTACGTACTACCCTCTGTACGTACTACCCTCTGTACGTACTACCCTCTGGGCCGTACGTACTACCCTCTGTGCGTACTACCCTCTGGGCCGTACGTACTACCCTCTGTACGTACTACCCTCTGTACGTACTACCCTCTGTACGTACTACCCTCTGTACCTACTACCCTCTGTAGCGCCTTGCGGTTGGATGACAAGCAGTTGCCGTACCAGGCGGCGATGCAGCCAGTCAAGATGCTGTCAAATAGTGCAGCTGTATACCGCGTTGTACTAGCGCGTGTGAGTTGATCCAGGGTTTGAACTGAGACAGAGGGAGAGAGCGGGTATTGGAGGCCCTGCCTGGCCTTGGGTGGAAAGACATTCCACAGAGTTTCCTGTTTAGTTGGAGCTACGCTTCTCTTACCCCCGTCAGCCTCCCTTCGCCTGCCTGCCTTCTGCGCTCCGGAATACCTCTCTTAATGAAATAATGTGAGCTGTGAGGTCCGAGAGGAAACTTGGCTTGGGTCCCAATCCCAAATGACACTCTATTCCCTACGTCATGCACTACTTTTGACCAGAGCCCTATGGGGGGCCCTGGTTAAAAGTAGTGCATTTTATAATGGAATAGGGTGCCATTTGGGATGCTACCTTGGATGGATGTCTGTACTTAAGCATCAGCACCCTGTGTATCTCTGTGTTGCCTGCCTGTGTGGAGGATTCCAGTTGGCTAGCGCCAGTTGGCTAGCGCCAGTTGGCTAGCGCCAGTTGGCTAGCACCAGTTGGCTAGCACCAGTTGGCTAGCACGGTCTGTTCACTTTAGTAATGTGTCAAGTTAGTGTGAGTTCCACATGTATTACACATCAAAGACTGGAACGGGTTTGAAATGGGCAAGGCAAGCAAACAGGTCATGTGACAGAAGAAATTATATGATCTAGGATCTCTGAGAAAAGCAACTAGTTGTAGCCAATATGAATGGCGTCTTGGCAGTTTGGCGTATCAAGACTTGGCCCGTCTTTCACATAGGATTCACCGTATGTTGTCTGTAAAAACAACAATGTTTATGTTCCCTTTTCAAACATCCACATCTTTACCTCTTTCTTGCCGGCATTCACCTTTTTATATTGCCGTTGATTTGGCAGCAACTGAGCAAGAGACATTGAACTTTGACCCTGTTGTGACCGTCATGGTAACATCGTGGCCTGTAGCTGTGCCGCAGCAAGGCAAATTGGTGCTGTGACATCGTTGTGGCAAAGGCAACATTTTATCTAGCGACACATCAAGGAGCCAATAGTGGGTCTCCCAAAATTGCTTTTGCCAACACGGAGGACAGAATGCAATGCACTGCTTTAATTTCTTCACATTGACAACAGTAAGTTAGCAGCTCGCCATACTTGTAAATCATTTGTAAATAATGACCCTGTAATGTGTTAATTTTCCTCTTCATGGTGAATTACAGTTGGCTACAGTTTAAATAAAAAATGGTTTCAGCCATGTTCTGGTTATTATGTGAGCTGGCTCGATATTTCGCTAATAAGCAAGCAACAAACACACATTGTCTATATTTGCTTTTAGTTGTCTGGCTTGCTAGATTTACATATTTTTTAAAATACAGCAAGAGGTGTGCATACCATCCACGGCTTCCTAGTATATTACTACATAATGTTCAGTCCCTGGACATTTAAAGTAGACGGGCTCAGGGAGAGTGACATCAGGGATTGTAAGATGCTCTGTTTCATGGAATCCTGGTTCTCCCTGGATATACAGTGCAGTATTCAGACCCTTTACCACATCTTGTTACACCAGGTGTGCTCTACCTTCTTTGACGTCAGATCTACTTTGTGGCAGATGAGTCACACGCATTTTGTGTGTGTCATTTTGGTTGGATGGGGAGTGTCGCTGCACAGCTATTTTCAGGTGTCTCCAGAGATGTTCAATCGAGTTCAATTCTTTGCTCTGGCTGGGCCACTCAAGGACATTCTGAGACTTGTCCCGAATCCACTCCTGCATTGTCTTGGCTGTGTGCTTAGGGTCGTTGTCCTGCTGGAAGGTGAACCTTCACCCCAGTCTGAGGTCCTGAACTCCCAGCAGGCTGTCATCTTCCTTTTACTGAGGAGTGGCTTCTGTCTGGCAATTCTACCATAACAGCCTGATTTGGTGGAGTGCTGTAGAGATGGTTGTCCTTCTGGAATGTTCTCCCATCTCCACAGAGGGACTCTGGAGCTCTGTCAGTGACCATCGGGTTCTTGGTCACCTCCCTGACCAAGGCCCTCTCCCCCGATTTCTCATTTTGGCTGGGCGGCAAGCTCTAGAAAGAGTCTGGTGAGAGTTTGATGGTTCCAAACTTCTTCCATTTAAAAATGGAGGCCACTGTGTTCTTGGACCTTCTATGCTGCAGAAATGTTTTGGTACCCTTCCCCAGATCCTTGCTTTTCTATAAACAGTTATGTGCCTTTTTCAAATCATGTCCAATCAATTGAATTTACCACAGGTGGACTCCAATCAAGTTGTAGAAACATCTCAAGGATGATCAATTTAAACAGGATGCACCTGAGCTCAATTTCAGGTCTCATAGCAAAGGGTCTGAAAACTTATGTAAATAAGTTATTTCAGTTTTATATTTTTGTATACATTTGCAAAAAAAAAATCTAAAAACCTGTTTTCGCTTTGTCATTATAGGGTATTGTGTGTAGATTGCTGGGGGAGAAAAATATATTTGATCCATTTTAGAATAAGGCTGTAACGTAACAACAAAAAGTTGAGGGGTCTGAATACTTTCCGAATGCACCTTATATATTTATACTCCGGTAGTCTGACATTGCTCGTCCTAATATTTATATATTTCTTAATACTATTGTTGTGTAGTGTTACATATTACTGCACTGTTGGAGCTAGGAATACAGGTATTTCACTACACCTGCAATAGCATCTGCTAAATATGTGTATAAGACCATTCGATTTCATTTGAACTGTGAGGATAGTTCAAGGATGTGTCCTAAATGTCTGTTTGTGCCCAGGTCAGAAGTAGTGCACTATAAAGGGGAAGGTTCCATTTGGGACACAGACTTAGTCTCAAAACGCATAAAAATGTGTCAAAGGAAGTGACACGTGCTGTAGCAACAAGGCGTGTCTGGTTCTGTGCCTTTTTTGTAGCCCAAAGCCCTGAAAATCCTCCTCCAAGAGATGGAGAACTGGTTCATTTAACTTCCACTTTTTCTCTTGTTGTCATTACACGTGTCTGTCATTTTAAGAAGAGATTTATTGACATGACTTCATTCTTGTGTTCAAAGATGGATATTACCAGTGTATTTTTCAGTGTTAGAATAGGTCATTATTTGTCATTGGACTATAATAATTCAATGCAGACAAATACAGTACTGTAATTTCAAGAACATGTTTTATATAATGCAGACATTCCCCGCAGTCCCTTTTGTAAGTGATATAAAGGTCCCCCAAAGAGGAAAGTCTGCAAACAGAGATTACAAAATGTCTGCCGCCTGAGGTGCAAGATGCAGCAAATGGAATATAGCTGCTTGGCAGGGTGAGCTGCTTGGCAGGGTGAGCTGCTTGGCAGGGTGAGCTGCTTGGCAGGGTGAGCTGCTTGGCAGGGTGAGCTGTCTTGGCTGGCTGCTCTCACACACACACACACACACACACACACACACACACACACACACACACACACACACACACACACACACACAACACAGCCAGTGAAAATAAAATAATTCCCAAAGGTCTGTTATCAGACGGCCCTGACTATGCTCTCTCTCTCTGCTCTCTCTCTCTGCTCTCTCTCTCTCTGCTCTCTCTCTCTGCTCTCTCTCTCTGCTCTCTCTCTGCTCTCTCTCTCTGCTCTCTCTCTGCTCTCTCTCTGCTCTCTCTGCTCTCTCTCTCTGCTCTCTCTCTCTCTGCTCTCTCTCTCTCTGCTCTCTCTCTCTCTGCTCTCTCTCTCTCTCTGCTCTCTCTCTCTCTCTCTCTCTCTCTCTCTGCTCTCTCTCTCTCTGCTCTCTCTCTGCTCTCTCTCTCTCTGCTCTCTCTCTCTCTGCTCTCTCTCTCTCTGCTCTCTCTCTCTCTCTCTCTCTCTCTCTGCTCTCTCTCTCTCTCTGCTCTCTCTCTCTCTCTGCTCTCTCTCTCTCTCTGCTCTCTCTCTGCTCTCTCTCTCTGCTCTCCTTCCTCTCTCTCTCTCTGCTATCTCTCTCTGCTATCTCTCTCTGCTCTCTCTCTCTGCTCTCCTTCCTCTCTCTCTCTCTGCTCTCTCTCTGCTCTCTCTCTGCTCTCTCTCTCTGCTCTCTCTCTGCTCTCTCTCTCTCTGCTCTCTCTCTCTGCTCTCTCTCTGCTCTCCTTCCTCCTCTCTCTCTGCTCTCCTTCCTCCTCTCTCTCTGCTCTCCTTCCTCCTCTCTCTCCCCTGAAACTTTATAGGCCTGTTAAAATGAACAAAAGTTTAATTTAATGATGTAACTATTGGGCCAATAAAGGTATTTTATATATATATTCAAAAAAATAAAGGGAACACTTAAACAACACAATGTAACTCCAAGTCAATCACACTTCTGTGAAATCAAACTGTCCACTTAGGAAGCAACACTGATTGACAATAAATTTCACATGCTGTTGTGCAACTGGAGTAGACAACAGGTGGAAATTATAGGCAATTAGCAAGAGACCCCCAATAAAGGAGTGGTTCTGCAGGTGGTGACCAAAGACCACTTCTCAGTTCCTATGCTTCCTGGCTGATGTTTTGGTCACTTTTGAATGCTGGCGATGCTTTCACTCTAGTGGTAGCATAAGACGGAGTCTACAACCCACACAAGTGGCTCAGGTAGTGCAGCTCATCCAGGATGGCACATCAATGCGAGCTGTGGCAAGAAGGTTTGCTGTGTCTGTCAGCATAGTGTCCAGAGCATGGAGGCGCTACCAGGAGACAGGCCAGTACATCAGGAGAGATGGAGGAGGCCATAGGAGGGCAACAACCCAGCAGCAGGACCGCTACCTCTGCCTTTGTGCAAGGAGGAGCAGGAGGAGCACTGCCAGAGCCCTGCAAAATGACCTCCAGCAGGCCACAAATGTGCATGTGTCTGCTCAAACGGTCAGAAACAGACTCCATGAGGGTGGTATGAGGGCCCGACGTCCACAGATGGGGGTTGTGCTTACAGCCCAACACCGTGTAGGATGTTTGGCATTTGCCAGAGAACACCAAGATTGGCAAATTCGCCACTGACACCGTGTGCTCTTCGCAGATGAAAGCAGGTTCACACTGAGCACATGACAGACGTGACAGAGTCTGGAGACGCTGTGGAGAACATTCTGCTGCCTGCAAAATCCTCCAGCAGAGTGTGTCAGCAGTTCCTGTAAGAGGAAGGCATTGATGCTATGGACTGGCCTGCCCGTTTCCCAGACCCGAATCCAATTGAGCACATCTGGGACATCATGTCTCGCTCCATCCACCAACGCCACGTTGCACCACAGACTGTCCAGTAGTTGGCGGATGCTTTAGTCCAGGTCTGGGAGGAGATCCCTCAGGAGACCATCCGCCACCTCATCAGGAGCATGCCCAGGCGTTGTAGGGAGGTCATACAGGCACGGAGGCCACACACACTACTGAGCCTCATTTTGACATTACATCAAAGTTGGATCAGCCTGTAGTGTGGTTTTCCACTTTAATTTTGAGTGT